>NC_143485.1:29696506-29854356 GCF_027475165.1 Benincasa hispida
TTTTGTAATTGTTACATGAGTTATAAATGTTACAAACAATATGATCCATATTGTTCATGAAGAGTCATGTAAGTTTAGTTATCATATATGAAGAGCTCTTATATGACCGGACCACGAAATGATTAGTTTCTCAATATAATACCATTGCTTGAAGAAACTAACTTTTTATTAGGATGACCATAGGTAACTTGACCTTAGTTCTGAGTGAGTTGTGAATTCCTATCAATGAGGGCAAACCTTTGTTTTGTATGGGTGAGAGTGGCCTATTTCGCCGACTCGATATGCCTACTGTTTTGGGGTTTTGTTCGAGTAGGGAGCTGGGAACACAACTACACAAGATGGAATTCGCTCCTTCTCATAGAAAGAAAAGTAGATAAATTTCTCCCTTAATAGCTGACTCTTGATCTTGAACAATGAGACCTCATCCTCTCATTGGCTTGAGAGGGTTAGTTTATTGTTGGATTATAAACTGTTTGTTTATTAGAAGAATCAGTGGCATTTAAGGAATTAGATGTAACTACAGAGAAAAAACAGTAATTTTGACCCAACTGTAGTTACGAGGAATTCGTGAAGGGTCAACTTACTATTGATTGGTATATTCAATAGACACAAAAATATATCTACAGTGGAAAGAGTGCAACTGTTGGTCTTTAGAAGAGTGACTTTCAGTTAATAAATGTTGATTAATCCAATTCAAGAGTTTAGTTGGTTAGTCTCAAATTATTGGACATTCTAATATGTAGGTCCAATACGTCTCCTTGTTAGCTCGCTAAGGTTAGAAATAAGAAATGATTGTTTTTGAATATTTTGAATTGTACAGATTTATGGAAATTTTAGTTATTAATCATATTAATATGATTAATATAATGTATAATGTATGTTGATGCATTATAATATATAGTTAATAAAACTATATACTATGTGAGAGAAATATTTGAATAAGATTAAAATATTTTAAATAGGTTTTATATTATAGATCAATATTTAATATGAATTTGATTTATATTATAACTATAGGTTAAAATAGGCGGTTCTATTATAGTATGATTATAAATGCCTATACGATGATTATTAATGCTTAGTTAACCATATTATAAAAATTATATTAATACTATTTAATATTTTTTTAATATTAATATAATATTAATATATAAGTAAGTAACTCCCCATATTAATATTATGGGAGTTATTTCAATAAAAATGTGGGGAAAAAGGGGAAGTTAACGTAACTCCCTCTTCCTTCTCCTCCTATTCTTCCTCTCTGTAAAACACAGTACGTAAGATAGAAAATAAGGTCTTTCTACAATTGGTTCTCTCACACACACTCACATTCTTGTTCTAAAATTCAAAAGAAAAAAAAAAAAAACTTCCTCTCTACAAATCTATCTGAAACCCACACTTCAATTCTTTGTGTCCTGCGAATAACAAGGACTTCAATCGGTGGTGTTCTTATTAATTAAAGATTTTTTGGGATTATATAGTAACTTCGTTCGTGACCTTGGAGGAATCGCTTAAAACTTATGGTTGTGTAAAGGTATTTTTTTCTTAATCCTTGATTTCTCTATATTGAAAAATCTCTATGCATATCCTAATTTATATTTATGTAAAAATCATTATTTGATTATCTCAATCCCAATTCAATGATAAAACGATAAACCGCTTTCGTATTAGTGTTCAATCCCTTCAATTTTCCTTAAATTCAAAGAAAAAAACTCTCTTGCAGGCTAGTGGGAGGTTATGAAGAGTAGGGAGTTACTCTCCCCTCTCTCCTCAAAATTCCAGAGGGTTTGCAATATGGTTGAGGCTCTTCTTAAATCTCCCATCTCTCTCTCAAGCTCTCAATTCTTTAAACTCGTAGAAAAAATTCTCTACACAAATAAATTCCCATATCCTCTTTCAGCATAGGTTCTCATGAATAAATCCTTGCAAAAGAATAGTAGGGAAGACCTTTCGGATGAACCCTATATGTGTTGTAGAAATCGGTTCATGGAAATAGTTTTTTATTTCTAAAGAAATCATATTCTTCAACGATAATATCCTTTTTTCCTATAAAATTTTCATGCTTAAGCTTTGTAGGTTGCATTCTGAAGGTATTGTTTGTCTTTAATGTTCTGTAAAATTCGAAGATAAACCAAAGCAAAAGCGACCACTTGCTGTGGTTGCAGAATTTCATTCCTTCATACAATAATAAGAATTTTAACTAAGTAGAGAAAAGAGTAAATAAGTGAGTATATGCTTTTTTATATATTTATTTACTTTTTTGGTATTTAAAGGAAGGAAAATTTTTGCAATGTTTAAATATACAGCCGTGATAATGTCGAAAGCTCATAGGCTAAATGAGTCGTAATTACTCAAACTTGAAAATAGAGAAATTAGTTCAAAACGTTGAAAACAAAGTAGCCACATTAAGAACTAAAAACAAATGATAAGCACAAACTTCCTAAACTAACCTAACTGTTTCTACTAATTGCGTGTGTTTATATTTGTGACTATTGTGTCGTAAAGTAAACAGCCTGACAACATTAAAAAGGTGGTGAAGTAATATTAAGAAAGAAAATATGTAATCTGTCATTTTTTTTAAAGCCAGTGTATACATTTCGACATTTGATAATGATTAAATTATATTCAAAGCATATGGGAGATTTTAGCAAGTTGGGACAACAATGCCACATTGAGAAATGATGTTTTTGGTGGCCTCATCCTGTAAATAGCGTCGAATCTTTGGATTTTTCTTGTATCCACAATAGCATGGTCTCTGTTCCTTCACCTTGTTACAACAAGCTGATGATGGCTCCACTGACATTGTGTAGGCCAATAGACATGGTCTCAGTTCTTTTGGCTCGCATTTCGCTGCCTCTGCCACTTGTGTTTCATTGACAACCACTCCCATCACGACCACAAAAAGGCACAAACCTTTCAATGCAAAACTTTTCTTCATTATCAGGTGTTTGAGACCAACACTCTTGTGTCTTCGAGGCAAGGAATAAGGAATTTGACTATATTTTAAGAAGACGTCAATAATACATTTTATAGACTCGTAAATTTGAATAGTTGTTGTTAAGGAAAAACATTTGTTAAAGTAGTTAGAAGTTAGTTACCTTTAAATCTAACTTAAGTAATTTTATTGTTAAGTAGGTTAAGAGTTTGTTTTTTTGGTTTTTTTATACAACCTTGACAAATGTGTGCCTTAGGAATTTGACTTTTGTGTGGCGGTATTGCCTTTTGAACCTTGTCTTCAAAATAGTCCTCAATCATATACACAATATATCACGAAATAAATATAAGTTTTCTTTTAAAAATCCCAGATATAAATTCAATAGAAGGTTTTCTCGATGAGGAACTGAGATTGCATTGTTAGAGTAAACATGCATAAAACGGAAGCTAACAGGATCATTAAGCTCTCTAATTACTTTAATTTGAGTATAAAGCAAGCTGAAAAACAGGTTTCAAACAAAAGGGTTTCTGAAATACAACTCATGTAGATTTTCTTCAGGCCTTTCTATAATTTCCACGAGTTAGACCTTCAAATCTTCAATAGACCACTAAGAGAATTTTCTCTACAATTCTTAGTCTTGGAATTGAATGGTCGAACTCTGAATTGAGAGGGATAGAAGATGAGATTGAAGAGGGATTGAGAGTCAATATCTGCAGAATTTTGTCTCAAGTTTCAGAATTGCTTGAATGAAAATCTCTTAAATATTTAGGTTTTTTAATCAAACTAAACATGCAAACACCTCAATATGCCGCTGAATGACACTTCAAATAGCATTATTGAAGAGGATTAGGTGTTAAAATGTGGATAATTCCACTCAAATAATAAAAAATGGGATAATCCCACTAATTTGATTAAATTTCATTTTCCTAATTATATTTAATTTAATAACTAAATATAATTTAAATTCAATTTTTAAAATTGAATTTCTTTTCAAATTGAATTGAATTTAATTTAATTTAACAAATTTAATTAATTAAATAATAATAATTTAATATCAAATATTGAATTAACAAAACACCTAATTCAAACATCAATCCTATTCATGTAATCAATATTTAAATATTTTGAACTCTCTAATTACGTTTAATTTAAATAAAATTAAATGTTAATTATATCGAATATAATTATCCAAACCATAAAATTGAATTTGAACATTTCAAATTCCAAACCCTAATTTCGAATTTGAATGCTTCAAATTCGATCAATATTCTAATCCAAGATGTAAGCTAGTAGAGAGACCTTATGCACCTATAGATCATGAGCTCCAACGATTTGAGATTAATTGGCTAAACTCTTTAAACCGAATTAATCAATATTTGTTAACTACCGAGACATACCACTATAGCTTGATAGTTGTACTCTCCTCACTGTAGATATATTTTTGTCTACTTGATTTGACCATGATCACTAAGTCCATCCTTCATAGATCGTTTGTATTTACCACTATGTCAAAATTACCATTTCACCCTATAATCTTCTTGCTGCTTAAGTCACTACTAATCCTCCATTGAACAATTTGTTTAAAGTCCAACTAATATACCATGTCCCTCTCTATCATGAGAGGGTGGGGTCCCTTTGTTCAAGACCAGAAATCAGTACTTAAGGGAACAATCTATTTACTAACCCTAAATTGGGTAAGACTGAATTCCTTCTTGCAAGACTATGTCCCCAACTATCTATCTGGTTTTATCCCCAAGATGGGAGACTTATTGAGTAGTATTGTTGAACTACTTTCACTTATGTAGACCAAAGAATAATCCGAAATAAACAAGAGTTCATAGTTAGTTTAGGATTAAGATCGAGTTATCCTAGGTCATCGAGTTGAAATAGTCAATTTTAACAATAAACGGTCGTTATAAAGGAAAGTGACTATTTCGTGGTCTTATCTTATACAAACATCTTTTATGTAGGATATGTCCACTCGCATGTTTTGACATGAATGATTTCGGGATCACATTGTTTGTATAAGTATACAAAGTGGGCCACATCCATAGTGTCCACAAGATGACATACTGAATCTCATCCATATACTTATAGACTTTTTAGGTTATATACACTTGATCCTCTCTTATGTCTCTACATAAAGTTAAATTATTCATACTATAGCCATAAGTTCGTTTATTGAATTTTATAACAAAATGCAATTTCAATAATGATTTTATTGAAAAATAGAATATGTTTCATATATTATGAACAACGAGTTTTAAGACATTCCCAAAAAATTTTCACTTGGACTAAAACTCTAGTGGGTTACAGATATATACAAATATACAATGTTGAGAAAAAGAGAAATATAATAAACTAGGGCATCTATATATCCTTGACATTCACATTGTTTGTATCAGTATACAAAGTGAGCCACATCCATAATGTCCCTAAGATGAGGTAACCAATCTCATCCATATACTTATAGACCTTTTAGGCTATATACTATAACTTCTTCATCTTTTATATCTCTACATAAAGCTAAAGTATTTATACTATAACCATGGTATTGGATTTTATAACATAATGAAATTTCAATAATACTTTTATTGAAAAATAGAATATGTTTCATATATTACGAACTGCGAGTTTGAAGACATTCCTAATAATCTCCCACTTTTACTAGAACTCCAGTGAATTACAGATATATACAAATATAGAATGTTGAGAAAAACAGAAAATACAATAAATTAAGGCATCTATATACCATTGCCACAAAAAATACAATAAACTAAGGCATCTATATACCATTGACATTCTCCCACTTGCCCTAGATTTATGAAGCTTGTAGTCCCAGCCTTACCAGGTGACTCTCGAACACTTTAGATAGGAGGGCCTTTGTAAATGGATCAACAAGATTATCCTTAGAGGCTTTTTTCGTGACTATCACATCTCCTCCATGTACTATCTCCTTAATGAGATGATACTTTCGCTCTATGTTTTTTCTACACTTGTGGCTCCTAGGTTCCTTTGAGTTGGCAACTGTTCCACTGTTATCATAATACAAGGTGATCGGTAGATGCATATTTGGAATCATTGCCAAATCTGGTAGGAATTTTTTGAGTCATATCGCTTCTTAACTTTTGAACTTTTAGTTGTATATATCTGAACACCTTTTGAAATAATGAAAACTTCATTTACATCAAAAGTGACTTTATACATATGTTGCAGTAAACAAGATATAGATATTAAGTTTCTTTTTATTTTAGGTACAAAATATACATTTTCTAGTAAAAAGTAAGAATCTTTGTTCGGTACTAAAAATAGGTGTCGTTAGTTCTATCGAACCCAAACAAATGAATTTCATAAGACTCAAACTACAACTAAAACTACTAAATAGTAGTAGTAGAGTAAGAGGTCGATCTCAAGGGAACCTCTATAAATTGGCCAAAAATGAACCTTGATTCAAAAGATAACAATTGGGGGGAGGGGGGAGTATTTGTAAAGAATCTATAAAAAGTCAAAATAAAATGTAAGAATTGATAGGAAAATTCTAGTAATCAGAGAAATGAGAGAGATTATATAATGAATTTCAATGGAAAAATAAATCTTGGAGATATTATGTATATTTAGCAATTTCTATCATGGACTTAACAAAAATCATGCAATTAAGTTGTTCCATAGTTCATTAAGGAAGTACCCTAATGCCCTAATTAGTCAATTAAACAATTAACTCTAATCTAATTCTTAATTGCTTCCTAAAGATATTCTACAATTAATCACTAAATTGCATTAAACTCATGGGTTTTCTTAACTATGAAAATTCTTGAAATGAAAAGATTGAAAATTTGAGAATGATTGAATGAATGTTCTACACTAGTAAGCTCTTTCAAGGAAATAGGAAAATAAGTCCAAGTTTTCTATCAAAATTACTAATTCTTGCAACCTAATTACAATTTTGTTACAGAACTATATAATTTTGCATATAAAAATTGATTAAATTTGAGTTGTGAATTCATTTTTAATTAATTTTATCCAAAATATCAGCAAGAACATTCAAGAACAAGTAATTACATGAAGGAATTTAAAGAAAAACCTCAAGAAAATGCTAATCTACATAATTCCCCAAGATAAAGACTTATCTACTCATGGAGATGCAAATCCTTGAAGAATTCCATAGAGAATTGCATGATTGATATGATGAATGAAGTAATTTTGACGGAATCTCTCTAAAAATATAAAGAAAAGCTCTTAAATGTTCATGTGAATCAAATTTTCTCTAAAAAAAAATGATGTTCTTCCGGTTTGAAATCAAAGTTTTTGTACTGAAGAGGGTCGCAGTGTTGCAGCCCTGCCAATTTCGTGGCTCGAAGCTAGCGTGTGCAGGCGCGCGCTTGCGCTTTTTATTCTTTTAGTCAATTTTCGAAGTGTTGCAATGATGTGTAGAGCATTGTGGTGCTACCATGTTTTGCAGCAAAATGTAGCATTCTGTCTTGTAGCGTCGAGGCAGCGTTGGCCTATGTTGTTTTGGGAGCGTTGCGATGCTTTAAGTAATTCTTAAATGTGTTGATTTGCTTTGGTTGAGGGGTAGAATGGTAATTTGACTTTCATATTCTTCTTGAGTGATTCTTTTGGCTTATTTTGAGCTCGATTTAGCTTCAAATGCTTTATGATGACTCCATTGATGTCGAGATCAGATATTACCTATAAAATGTATATTTTAAGCAAAGAATTGATGTAGAATTGAGGGAATTAATATATAAATCATAGTTCTTTTCAAGACTTAACAAAATACCCCCAACTTAGCTCTTGGTCATCCCGAGCAAGTTAAAAAGTAGAAATATGCATTCATTCCAGCAAAATATGAATTTGTTTTTTGTCACTTTTTCAAATTTATTTTCATTTATTTACTCATTCAAATGGTTTATTCATTCAATTGATTCACACATTCATTTCTCTCATCTCTTTTCTCAGTAGTCAAGGAAGTAATGATACAAACATCTAATTAGAAGTTTAAAATTTTATTAACAAGGAGTTTAAACTTATTTTTGAAAAGAAAATTTCTATTTCTTGAAATGTAATAAAAGAAAAGACTACTAAGTTTTAGATAATTTAAAGGCCAAAACTAGTGGATAGGTGACATCTATCTCTCAATTCCTCTTCGGTACACTCGCTCGGTTATTTGTTTAAGATATACCTAAGTTGCATTAAAGAGGAGCAATTCTAAGACAAAGGTGCCTTTTTAACTCGTGCACACAAAACTTAATTGACATTTCTTTCACCTAGATTTGCTACTCTAACAAGATGGTTGTTCTTAGACCAACGGTTGTCCTATTGGGTAATAAAGAAAATTGAGTAGATATGACATTTCTAAAAGTTTTAAGATTCTAAATAAATCTAAAAGGGCTAAGTATTCGATTTTTTTATGAATGTAAAAGGAAAAGTATTTTTCTTTTGAAAAATGGTTTCAAAATTTTATTTGAAAATTTTAAGAGATCTAAAATTTTGTTTGTATCTTTACTTCAAAGAGTGCGTCATCAAAATTTTATTGTTAAGAATGAAATAATTGAGTAAATCAAATGATGCATAAAAGGAAATGAATGAAATTCTTTTATTTTATTTCCATGCATTTGATCAATCATGCATTTATATGATTTAGAACAAAATGGTCTTTTGGAACATAAAAAATTCAATGGTTATGTATCAAAGAATCAAAGTTATGCTATCAAAATGAATCAAAGCCTTGAATTTATCAAGATATGTCAGATCAAAGTCACAAAATCTATGTAATCAATCGAACTAATGAACAATCTATTAACGTGTCACATCTCAAGCGCAATGCTTCTTAGCCTTTTTGCGATTTAGTATTGCAACGCTAGTCTCAGCGTCACGACACTACCCTGCGAGTATAAATAGTTTTTCTTTCATTTTTGCAAAGGAGGAAGCATGATTCTGATGGAGGCTGGAATTTTCTTTTGTATCATTTCGTCTCTATGCTAATTTTGTTTCTCACTTAGGTTAGATTTTGATTTCTTTTTGGATTGTAAGCAACAATTTATAATTCTTAATGAATTTGTCCATGGATTTGTGAAGTAATCAAATCTTGTTTCTATTTCAAGAGTTTTGTACTTGTCTCTATCATTTGCAATCTGATTTGAGCATTCTTGAATTTGTTTTTAATTCTTGAAGCATGTTGAATGATCTATATCTTAAACATGTTTATCCTAGATTCTTGATTTTGTCATAATCATGATTGAATGTATTGTTTTTAATGTGTTCGATAGAATGTCTAGCCAAGATCTATATGTGGCATTAGTAATTGTGTGTTTGATGGCTATCATAGGATACACTAATTACTAGATTTGAAGAAAATTTGATTAATTGAGTGAGCTATCGTGACAGCTAATCGGCACAATTGAATCCTAGAACTTAATGCGCGTGTTTTCTCTTCTATACGGCTGCTATCGAACCCAATAGAAGCAAAAGAATGTAGATTGATTAGGGCTAGGCCTATCCAACCTTAGTCAATAATTAGGACGCTCTCTTAACTAGGTTATTGCTAGTTGTCCTCCTTCGTAGAAGGTAGCTTAATCGAGTTAAGTAAGTAGTTGTGAGCTTAATCTAATTGTGGATTAAATTTGTAGAATTCGATAATAGGAATTGCATTGAACATCTAACTTGGATTAGAAGTAAGATTGTTCTAAACTTGTTTATATTTATCCTTTGTCTCTTGATTGTTTCTTGCTTTAATAAAAGAATTCCCGTTTTATAGCTTTGTATAAGACCGGACCACAAAGTGTTATAGTATCGTTATATAATGCCGTTCATGAAAGAGGTTTCACTTCACTAGGATGACCATAGGTAACATGACCTCAATCCTGGGTGAAGTTGGGAACTCCTGCCTTTAAGGGCGGTCCTTTGATTTGCATGGGTGCGAGTGGTCAGATTGCCGACTCAAAACTACCACTTTGGGGATTCATCTTATTTGGGAGCTAGGAACTCAACTACACAAGATGGAATTCACTCCTTCTCCGAAGCAGGGGTAAGTAGATAGATTGCTCCTTTAAGGGCTGATTCGGGGCTTGAATGATGTGGCGCCACACACCTTCTCAAGGCTCGAGAGGTGTCCACACAAAGTAGGACTATATTGTATTGCTCATTAGAGGGATCAGTGTTGGGAATGTCCTAGAACTCGCAATTCATGTTAAACATTCTATTTATCAATAAAATATTATTGAGTAATTTATTCAATAAGATGTTGATTTTTCATTCTATTATGAAAATCTAATAAACATATCCATGGCTATAGTCTGAATACCTTAACATTATGTGATGACATAAACAAGATCAAGTTAATAGTATATAGCCTAAATGGTCTAATAAGTATATGGATTAAATTGAGTATTTCATCCTAGTAACACTATTGGATGGTGCCCACTCTGTAGTTGTTACAAGGAGTTATAAAGTGCTACAAACGATGTGATCCAGAAATCGTTCATGTAGAGACATATGAGTGGAGGTATCTTATGCAATGAGTTTGCATATAGACTGGACCACAAAATAGTCATTTTTCTTTACAACGATCGTTTACTTTTAAAACTGACTATTTCATTATTAAGTAACCTAGGTTAACTCGATCTTAATCATGAGCTAGCTATGATCTCCTGTTTGTTCGGGATTATCCTTTAATTTGAATGGATGAGAGTAGTCCAGTAACATTGCTCAATAAGCCTTCCATTTTGGGGATAAGATCAGATGAATAGCTGGGGACATAGCCCTGCAAGGTGAAATTCACTCCTACCCGATTCAGGGTTAACAGATAGGTTGTTCTTTTAAGTACTGATTCTAGGTCTTGAACAATCAGGGCTCCACCTTCTCATGATAGAGAACGGACTTGATTCATAAGTATTATGAATAAAAAATTGTGCATTAAAGGGTCGGTAGGAACTTAATGAATAAGATGTATTCACGGGGGTAAAACGGTGATCTTGACTCAGCTGTGATTATGAACAATCTGTGAAAGATCGACTTTCTGATTATGGTTATAACAAGTGGACATAATATATCTATAGTGAAGGGAGTTCAACTATGGGCTTTAGTGGAGTGACCCATTATTTAACGAATGGGGGTTAATTCGGTATACTGAGTTTAGCCAATTAATCTCGGATCGTTGGAGCACATGATTTGTCGGTCCGCAGGTGCCCCTACTAGCTCGTAAATAGATAAGCTTTAGAGTAGCATGACAAGTTAATTTGAAACGTTCAAATTAGAATTAAACAGAAGATGAGAATTTATATTTACATATGATTTTAAATATATGAAGGTGGATATGTGTAAAATTTAATTTAATATTTGATATTAAATTAATTAGAATTATTTAAAAGATTATTTAAAAGATTATTTATTAATTTTATTAGAAAATTAATTTATGAAATTAATTTTATAAAATTAATAATTTATTTCAATTTTAAAATCAAATTAATTTTGGAATCATTTTTTGAAAATTGAAAAATTACAAAAACTTACACAAAATGGAAAAATGGGTTTTTCCATTATCTTCTTTAACTAGGTCACACAAAAACTATTCATATTTGCTTCATTAATTCTAAGCATGAGCTGGATCTCATGCAACCATCTTCTTTGCATGTTAACCTGCAATAAATAAAGAAGATTGGAGTGGAATTAAGAGATGCATTCAAAGAGATTTTTCTGAAAAATTCGAGCTGAAGAAAAGTTCTTCAAGTGGTTTTGTAGCAATGAGCTTCACTCCTAATTTCCTGTTGTTCAAGCTATTCTTCAGTCCCACAACTCATTCTAAAGCTCCAAGAGGATAGTGGGGAAGATCTTGAGGTGGTTCACGACATGTTTTGGAAAAGACAACAGCTGAGGATCAAGATCTTGAAGAGTTCTACAAAGGTATGACTTTAAACCCTCTTATGTTAGATGAGTATGCTTTAGTTTGTGCCAAAATTAATCAATTAGAGTGCTTATTGATCCTTGTTACTTCCGCTTCATGTTGATATACTCTTACAATTAGTATCAGAGCATCATATAAACATTTAATTTTGGTTTGGTGGGTGTTTTTCATGAGATATATGAAACTGATGCACTGATATGATTTTCTTAGTTTTTTCATTTCTCTTTAATTTCTTAATTAAATTTGTAATTGGCTCTTGATTCATGAGCTTATATGTGTTATCAAGAGCCGATAATTTTTTTAGAGTCATTGAAGTTGAAATTAAGATGTAATTGAAGAAACAAGTGAAAAAGGTCGAGCTGCAGATTCCAGTTTTTCAACTTCTTTTCAAATATCATCATTGAGGTTTAAATGCTAGACAATCGTCTAGTTCCAGGTGCTAAACAATGTGAAGAAAAGTGAAATGATCGTGTAGCTACGGGCGCTGGTCATTGTGATAATGTGCGCTAGCGGATCGGGTACCTGTGGGAGCTAAACGTTGTGTTTAAATGCTATACGAGAGCACTACATGATCGTGTAGCTTTGCATGGGAGCTAAACGATGCATTGAGGTGCTATGCAATAGTACTACACGATCATGTAGCTTTATGCGCGCACTAAACGGTCAAGAAGAGGTGTTATGCGACAACGTTAAGTGATTGTGTAGCTCTACCCGACAATAGATGATGGCAACATACGATAGTTGCAAGACGATGGCGATCGTGTAGCTCCACCCGACACTAGACGATGGCGATACATGATAGTTGGAAGACACTACACGATCGGGTACCTCTGCCTGCCACTAGACGATAGTCTCTAGTGTTACATGATCAGACTTAGCGAGATTTTGAGCATGGACCGAGAGCAGCCAGTTCGATCTGTTTTCTTGAGGTCCTATTCGGTTCAGCATCAAAAAGTTTTTGGCTGGTTTGGTTCAGACTTTATTGGTTTGGTTTAGACTTATCCAGTTCGGTTCAAGTTTCTTGAGTTCGGTTTGGAGCTATTTGAGTGGTTTTGAAACTGTTTTGTAATAATTAGGCTTTTGTTTGCTTGTTTATGCCAAAACTAAAACCATATCAGTTTGTGTTCAATTGTTTATGCATGTGATGTGTATAATAATTAAATAAATCATGTATATGCATACAGTATGCCATGTAGATTTAAAACTCCACTGTAGGAAGTACATTACATGTAGTGAAAGTATGTTATAAAATGTTATAGTATATAGTATGCATTTTAAGGTTTCTTTTATTTAATATAATAGTTATATTAGATATTGAATGCCTTTGTTGAATGTTGTGGATGCTTAGCATGTCTAAAATTTTGTAAGCTGTTATAAAATTGTGTTAGACGTTTAAAATCCAGAACAAAGAACAGCTGCATGCTCACTTAGGTTAACAACTAGTTTTAATCGTTAAAATAGATTGTTACCTTATAAAATTTGGCTACAAACCCAAATCGGTTCATAAACCTGTCTAAGGCTGAGGGGTACTTAAGTTGACAGTTTATGGAACACCTCCTACCTGGGGATTATGACCGAAAGATTGAGTATTGTTAACTGATTTTATGAGCTTGCATGAGTAGTGTGAGGTTTAAAAATGGTTTAAACACTTAGATATCGTAGGATTATATCCAATTATAAGCGTTATACTTGGATAAACCAGTTAGACTTAAATTGTTTAAATTTAGCCGTTATACCTAAGTAAATACCCAAACATATAGAACACTTCAGTGGAAGATTAACTATATATTCAATATATAGTTATTAGCTCTCTCGTCCTTAAGAGTTCACACCGTGAGATCCATGCTCGACTTCGTGTCGCTTTTATCATGACTGCTCGATTCGGGAAGTGTTTGCATGGGTCAATAACAAGGTGAATAAGGGAAGTAGTTCATAGTAAATGGGTGAAGGAAATGTGTCAACATTGTCCTACGGTCTCCTCCATTAGTTTAAACCGTAAGATTCCTATGTGCGCCTGCTGTCGTTTTTAGGCAACACTAGCTAGTCATTGACCATGATGATCCCCTCGGAGGGTTGTAACATAAGATTCGGAAAAACCCAGGGTTTAGTAAAATAAATTGGATCTTATAGTTCCGTCTTGGGTATTGTCTTCTATTTCGGGGGCATATTTATACCGTTCTATAAGATCTAAAAATGGTGGGTCACACTTACAAGAATTACTAATTGTTAGCAAAGATCTTGACCGAAAACGATAACCAAAAGAACTATAGGAGTAAAACGTTATTCTGATATCGTATTTGGTCAAGAATTGGCTTGCTTCTGTGAAGGAATTCTTGACTGCCCTTCGGTAGCAATTGTTCTAAATCACTAAAGTATCGTTGCAAATCAATAAATTTTTAATGGGTACTTTATTATTTTGCTAAAAATGGATTTAGATGCATAATTATTTAATATAGTTTGTTTAAAATGTTTCAGCAATATCGATTTCAATCATACAATTGCTAGCTTCCGATAAATTTAACGGTGATGGATATTCAAACTGGAAATCCAACATCAATACGATATTGGTTGTGGATGATTTGAGGTTTGTGTTGATGGAGGAAAGTCTACCGATTCTAGGTACAACAGGAATCGAAATGTTCGGGAAATCTATGATAGGTGGGTAAGGGCTAATGAAAAAACTCGGGCCTAAATCTTAGCAAGTATATCTAATGTACTTAATAAAAAGCATGAGGTTTTGCCCACTACCCATGAGATAATGGCGTCGCTTCAGAAGATGTTCGAGTAACTATCATCCGTTATTCGACATGAAGCCATTAAGTATGTCTATGTTACGCGCATGAAATATGGAACCAATATTAGAGAACATGTTCTCGATATGATGGTTCATGTTAATGTTTCGGAGGCTCATGGGGTGATGATAGATGAGGCGAGTCAAGTAAGTATGATATTGGAATCTTTCCTAGAGAGTTATCTATCGTTCAGAACAAATGTTGTTATGAACAAAATTACTTATAGTCTGGCCAAGTTGTGAATGAGTTACAGACATATCAGTCGATGATGAAACTACAGGAAAAAGAAATAAATGTTATTTCTGATCCTAAAAAGTTATATAATGGGTCTACGTCTGGAACAAAGTTCACTGATAGAAGTATGTTCCTTCTTCTTCGAAAGACAAAACCATACAAATGATGAAGAAAGAAAAAGGGAAAAAGAAAACTACTGCTAAGAAAAACAAAAACAAAACTCTTAAAGGAAAATGATTCCATTGCGGAGAAGATGGGCACTGGAAATGTAACTGCCCAAAGTATTTGGCTAAAAAGAAAGAAAAAAAGGAAAAATAAGGTAAATCTAATTTACTAGTAGTTGAAACATGTCTAGTGGAGAATACTCACGATACCTAGATATTGGATTCAGGTGTCGCTAATCATGTTTGCACTTTTCTACAGGAAACTAGTTCTTGAAGAGAACTTTCTGAGCAAGAAATGACTTTCAAGGTGGGAACAGGTGAAGTCATTCCAGCTCAAGTAGTGGGAGATGTCAAGCTGTTTTTTGGAGATTCTTTTATCTTACTTAGGAATGTATATCATGTACCTAAGATGAAAAGAAACTTGATCTCCATTTACTGTCTGCTAAAAATATGTACAAAATATCTTTTGAATGTAATGAAGTGTTTGTTTATTCAAGAGGTGTTCGTATTTGTTCTGTAAGACTCGAAAATAACTTGTACATATTAAAACCAACTGAAGCAAAAGCCATTCTAAATATATAGATGTTTAAAACGACTGAGACTCAAAATAAGAAACAAAAAATTTCTCCTAACACCTATCTTTGGAACCTCAGACTTCGTCACATTAATCTCAATAAGATTGAGAGATTGGTAAAACGCGGTCATGTAAATCAGCTAGAAGATAGTTCTTTACCTCCATGTGAATTATATCTTGAAGGAAAAATGACATAAAGATCTTTTCTGACAAAGGTTTTCATGTCAAAGAGCCTCTCGAGCTTATACATTCAGACCTATGTGGTCCGATGAATATTAAAGCTCGAGGAAGCTATCAGTATTTCATCAGTTTTATTGATGATTACTCTAGATATGGCTACATTTACTTAATCAGTCATAAGTCTGAAACTCTTGAAAAGTTCAAAGAATTTAAAATTGAGACAGAAAATTTGTTAAGTAAAAGAATCAAAACACTTCGATCTGATCGAGGTGGTGAGTATATGGATTTACAATTCCATAACTATCTAGTAAATCATGGAATTCAATCTCAGCTCACAGCACCTAGAACACCACAATAAAATGGTGTTGCAAAAAGGAGAAATCGAACCTTGTTAGACATGGTCCGATCAATGATAAGTTATGCTCAGTTACCTCAATCCTTTTGGGGGTATACAGTACAGACTATAGTATTTATTCTAAACGTTGTTCCTTCAAAAAGTGTTTCAGAAACACCATATGAATTATGGAAAGCACGCAAAACTAGTTTAAGTCATTTCCGTATCTGGGGTTGTCCGGCACATGTGTTGGTACAAAATCCTAAGAAATTGGAAATATGTTCGAAATTATGCCTTTTTGTAGGATACCCCAAAGAAACAAAAGAAGGATTGTTTTATGATCCCCAAGAAGACAAAGTATTTGTATCGACAAATGCTACATTCTTGGAAGAAGATCATATAAAAAATCATTTACCTCGTAGTAAACTAATATTGCAAGAAATGACTAAAGATGCTACAGAAACATCAACAATAGGTGTTGATCAAGCTGGTCCATCAACAACTATTTTTTGTCCTGTCACGTCCATCTAAAGAGTTGAGGATGCCTCGAAGTAGTGGGAGGATTATTCAACAACCTGAACACTATATGGGTTTAATAGAAACTTAAAACATCATATAGGATGATGGTTTAGAGGATCCATTAACCTTTAAAAAGGTAATGGAAGATGTTTACAGGGAAAAGTGGATAAAAGCCATGGACGATGAAATGGAGTCTATGTACTTCAACTCTGTCTGAGAACTTGTAGATCAACCACATGGGGTTACACCTATAGGTTGCAAATGAATCTACAAGAGGAAATGAGACCAAACTGGCAAGGTGAAAACCAATAAGAATACTTCTTTTCATTGCCACATATTATGACTATGAAATATGGAGAATGGATTTCAAGATAGCTTTTCTAAGTGGCTATCTTGATGAAAGTATTTTTATGTCTCAGCCAGAAGGGTTCATAGAAAAATGATAGGAATAGAAAGTCTTTAAGCTTAATCGATCCATTTAGGGGTTGAAACAAGCATCCAGCTCCTAGAATATAAGGTTTGACACTGTGATCAAATCTTATGCCTTTGAACAGAATATTGACGAATCTTGTGTGCACAAGAAGATAGTCAACAAGACTGTAGCATTCTTAGTTCTTTATGTTGATGATATCTTATTCATTGGTAATGAGACAAGTTTCCTTGCTGACGTAAAGAGATGGTTAGCAACACAGTTCCAAATGAATGATTTGGGTGATGCTCAATACGTTCTAGGAACATAGATATTTCAGAATCGAAAGAATAGAACTCTAACACTATCTCAAGCATCTTATATTAACAAGATGTTGTCAAGAGATCATATGCAAAATTCCAAAAAAGGTATGTTACCTTTTAGATATGGAATTCATTTATCGAAGGAATAGTGTCCTAAGACACCTCAAGATGTTGAGGAAATGGCAAGAATTCTATATGCATTTGCAGTTGGGAGTTTGATGTATGCAATGTTATGAACATGCCCTGACATATACTTTACAGTTGGAATCGTCAGCAGGTTTCAATCCAATCCGAGACACAGTAATTGGACTACTGTAAAAAACATCCTCAAGTATCTTAGGAGAATGAGGGACTATATACTTGTGTATAGATCTAAGAATTTGATCCTTACAGGATACACTGATTCTGATTTCCAAACTGACGTAGATTCCAAGAAATCTACTTCGAGATCAGTTTTCACTCTCAATGGAGGAGCTATAGTCTAGAGAAGTATTAAGCAAAGTGTTATCATTGACTCCACAATGGAAGCGAAATACGTGGCTGCATGTGAAGTTGCTAAAGAAGCAGTATGACTATACAAATTCTTGGCTGATTTGGAAGTAGTTCTAGATATGCACCTACCTATCATACTATATTATGACAATAGTGGTGTTGTTGCCAACTCGAAAGAACCAAGGAGTCACAAACATGGAAAACATATTGAAAGAAAATATCATCTTATTAGAGAGATAGTACACCGAGGAGATGTGATCTCACAAAGATTGCCTCTAAAGATAACCTTGTTGATCCATTTACAAAGGCCCTCTCAACTAAAGTGTGCTAGGGCCACCTGGTTGGACTAGGACTCCGAGTAGTGTAATCTAAGGCAAGTGGTAGAATATCTATGGTATTATAGATGCCCTAGTTTATTGTATTTTTCCTTTATGTTTCTCAATATTATATTGTATATATTTGTTCTCACTGAAGTTTTAGTCCAATTGGGAGATTGTTGGAAATGTCCTAGAACTCACAGTTCGTCTTAAACATTCTATTTATCAATAAAATATTATTGAGCAATTTATTCAATAAAGATATTGATTTTGCATTCTATTATGAAAATCCAATAAACCTATCCCTGGCTATAGTCTGAATACTTTAACTTTATCTGATGACATAAACAGGATCAAGTTAATAGTATATAGCTTAAATGGTCTAATAAGTATATGGATGAAATTGGGTATCTCATCCTAGTAACACTATTGGATACGACCCACTTTGTAGTTGTTACAAGGAGTTGTAAAGTGTTACAAATGATGTGATCCACAGATCGTTCATGTAGAGACATGTGAGTAGGGGTATCCTATGCAATAAGTTTGCATATAGACTGGACCATAAAATAGTCACTTTTCTTTATAACGAATGTTTACTATTAAAACAAACTATTTCATTATTAAGTAACCTAGGTTAACTCGATCTTAATCCTGAGCTAGATATGAACTCCTGTTTGTTCGAGATTATCCTTTGATCTGCATGGGTGAGAGTAGTCCAATAGCACTACTCAATAAGCCTTCCATTTTGGGGATAAGACCAGATGAATAGCTGGGGACATAGCCCTGCAAGATGGAATTCACTCCTACCCGATTCAGGGTTAGCAGATAGGTTGTTCTCTTAAGTACTGATTCCAAGTCTTGAACAATCGGGGCCCGCCTTGTCATGATAGAGAAAGAACTTGATTCATAAGTACTATGAATAAAAAATTGTTCATTAGAGGGTTAGTAAACACTTAAGGAACAAGATGTATTCACAAGGGTAAAATGGTGATCTTGACCCAGCTGTGATTACGAACAATCTGTGAACGATCAACTTACTGATTATGGTTATATCAAGTTGACATAATATATCTACAGTAAGAGGAGTTCAACTATGGGCTTTAGTGGAGTGACCCATTAGTTAACGAATGGGGGTTAATTCGATATAATGAGTTTAGCCAATTAATCTCGGATCGTTGGAGCCCATGATCTGTAGGTCCGCATGGTCCCCCTACTAGCTCGAAAATGGATAAGCTTTAGAGTATCATGATAAGTTAATTTGAAACGTTCAAATTAGAATTAAACGGAATAAGAGAATTTATATTTAAATATGTTTTAAGTATGTGAAGGTGGATTTGTGTAAAAAATAATTTAATATTTGATATTAAATTAATTAGAATTTTTTAAATGATTATTTAAATAATTATTTATTAATTTTATTAGAAAATTAATTTTATAAAATTAATAATTTTTTTAGTTTTAAAAACAAATTGATTTTGAAATCATTTTTTTGAAAATTGAAAAATTACAAAAAATTACACAAAATAAAAAAATGGGTTTTTCCATTATCTTCTTCAACTAGTTCACAAAAAAACCATTCATATTTGCTTCATTAATTTCAAGCATGAGCTGCATTCTCATGCAGTCATCTTCTTTGCATGTTAAAATGCAATAAATAAAAAGATTGGAGTGGAATTAAGGGATGCATTCAAAGAGATTTTTCTGAAAAAATTGAGCTGAAGAAAAGTTCTTCAAGCAGTTTTGTAGCAGTGAGCTTCACTCCTAATTTCTTATTTTTCAAGCTGTTATTGAGTCCCACAAGTCATTCTAAAGCTCCAAAAGGATAATGGGGAAGATCTTAAGGTGGTTCACGAAAACTTTTGGAGAAGACAACAGTTGAAGATCAAGATCTTGAAGAGTTCTACAAATGTATGACTTCAAACCCTCTTATGTTAGATGAGTACGTTTTAGTTTCTACCAAAATTAATGATTTAGAGTGGTTATTGATTCTTGTTACTTCCGCTGCATGTTTATATGCTCTTACAATCAGTGGTACTTAAGGAGTTAGATGTAACTACAGGGGCAAAATGATAAATTGGCCCAGCTATACTTACGAGCATCTGTGAAGGGTTATCATACTATTGATTGGTTATATTCGATAGACATAAAAATATATTTTTAGTGAGAAGAGTGCAGTTGTCGGTCTTTAGTGGAATGCCTGACAGTTAACAGATGGTGGATCTCGTGGCTAAAGAGTTTAGTTAACTATTCACGTACCGTTGGAGCTTCGAGCCACAGGTCCATAAGGTCCCCTTGATAGCTCAATGGATTTAAATTGAGAATCAACTTTTAGGTCAGTTTGAAGTGTTCAAATTAATAAGAGGGAGTTTGATTATATATGATATGATTAAACTGGTCAATTATTTGTGATATAGTTGACATGATGTATGAGATACTTTAATTGGAGGAAAAGGATATAAATATGATTTATTTCTAGTGGAGGAGAAACAGACTATGGTTTATATGTTGCATATGATGTGATATTAAAACTATGTGTTATAAATATAATATGATTATATTTATTTAAACAATTATGAGATAATTTTTGGTGATTTTTCTCCATAACCGTACATGATAATGAGAGATTACATTCAGTTTTCATAACTGAAGGATAAAATAAAAATAGTTTTCATTTTGCAAAGAGAGTAGATAACTGCTTCACGATTAGTACACTGCCCATCGTCTAGCTAACAAGAGCATACATGATAGCTCAAGTTTTCCTAAACGATCGTGTACACGTGCAGATTTCCTAAACTATCGCATGCTCGAGCGACTTTACCTAAACGATCATGCACCTTTTGCTAAACGATCAAGCATCAATCTATACGATAGACACACATTCTCTCCTACTTTCTTGGTCATTGTAAACAATCGTAGTTTTTTCCTTCCCTTTACAAAATCCAATAGAGCCCACACCTTCTGGATTCTCACTCTGAGAATTCCGAGGTTACTGAGTGGTAGTATCCTCCTTGCTGCTTGTTCGTGTGGAAGACCATTCGGTGGTGAGTGACAGTGAGATTTGATGGACGATTGCCTTAGCGTGCACGACAAGAGTGAGAGGTGTTGTTCCTTGACGAGAGCGAGAGATAAAGGGAAGAAGAGTTCTTCAAGAGGTATGTGTCTTGTTCCTTTATATTTCTAGTTAAAAGCATGTCATAATTTATTTGTAGATGCATAACTTGTTGTATGTTTGTGAATGCAATATTTCTGTCACAATAAATTTGGAATGATCTTGCTTCCGCTCATAGGTACTCTTTGATAAGAGTTCTTCAATTGATAGACTGAAGACCTCGACAACTCTGGCCCATCAATAAGGTAGATTGATGGAGAGAGAATGATAGCACAAGATTGTGATTTTATGGATTAACTCATCGATTTATCTTATGATTTTGTTTATTGGGTTATCTAATTATCAAGCTTAATCAACTGATCAATAATGCTAGTCAAACTACTTTAATAGAAAATTGATTGGAACCTCAATTCCTAAGTAACTAATAGGTGTCACACAATGCGTACTACTTAGTTAATCGCATTAAGCTCTTGGATTGATTACGACATTAGATTAAACCAGCATAGTCTAACATAATGCTTCTCTATTCCTTAGGTTTTGGCATTTTCGTTACTAGGGATGTTGGTAATACTAGATCGATCCATAACTATAACTCAACCTATTTACTACTCAAATCAAGCATGATTTCGTTATGAATCCCAGCACACGTACCATACATGAATAACTTCTGCTTTTAGATGAACGTTTATATTTCCCAATTAAAGCAGAGGTTATTCAGAAATTAAAGCCGAGGTTTTGGCATCTTTCGTTAGTTGAATATAAATCCTTAGTCGAATATAAATTAAACATAGATTCAACACAAGAAATAGCAAACAAGAACAATCAGCAAATCCAATAAACATTCATTGAAATCTAATTAAACAATAAAGAAGTGCTCAACAAACCTCAAAATCGACGTTTGGGGTCTAGCCAGTCATTAAACTTTAAATCCCAACAACGTATCTTCAATATAAAGCAAATTATAAAAGTAAAAAAATCTCATGAATTTTGGACAAGAATGTCCAAAATCGAGTTCTGAGCTCCTAAACATCCCGCTAAACTCTCCTTCATTCCTCAAATGAAATAAACATATGTATTGGCTAGCGACGACACTATGGTGTCGCATCTTGATGGCCAAGCTATCACAACACTACGAAGCTATTGTGCATATATCTACTAGAAATGCATGATCCACACAAGTACACGTGTCAAGTAATAATATAGTAAAACGGTCAAAAGACCAAGTATCGTAATCTGGAAAATTGATTTGAGGAACTTTTAGCTATTCATATATTCTTCTAATTTTATCAAGGGGATCAAAATATGATAAGATCTAAACTAAATTAAATCTAGAGAAAGAAAATAAATGATAACACTAGGGAGAAACTAGGCAAAAACAACAAACACATCTTAGGGTAATGACTTTTTTAATGGATTAATTAAATTAATTGTTTGAACCTTAAATTGATTTTACACTAACTATAGACCTAGAAGTCTAATGTCTTATAATTAATTAATTAGTTACAACATTTACTTCTTCCATCATTAGTCTCCATTAATCTCCTATCACATTCTTGGATATTTAATTAACTAGTCTAGCATGTTAGATCCAATATAATGCCCTCTCACTCAAATAAGACATCAATTAAACTATCATCCAAACTACGGCCAATTGTCGGTAAGCAATAAACATAAACATGCTAAAGTAGTCAACACATTCAATCAATCTAAGAAACAATAACAAAGTTTGCAACAATCCAAAAACTACATCATAAAACCTAACATTACGAACTCAGCAACTCATGGTTCGATATATAATGTATCCAAAATGAAAAGGAAAAGAAGAATAAAGAGAATCAAGTTAGACTCTTGACTTTCATCCTCAAGCTTTCGATCGCTCACCAACAGACTCCTTGATCATCCACTCATTTTAAAGCTCCAAGACATCATATCTGCGACAAAATCTACTTCTAATGGAGGCCCTAATAAAACTCTAAAACATCTCTCCAAAACCAATAGTAAAACTCAAAACTAATATTTTATATAGATAAAGAACGAAAAAAAAAGAAAAAGAATGCTCATTTGCCTAAAACGTCACTCGGTTCAAAAGTTATGATTTATTTACTAACAACGAATTTTATAACAACCAATAAAAGTCATGAAGTCACAGTGCCATAAGACAGTGTTGCAACGCTATCTCGCATTTTGACCTCATGTTGGAGTGTCATGGACGACATTTTGCAGAGCTACAGTGCGTTGTCCATGCCTATTTTTACCCTGTTTTCATCAATTTGACTCATTCTTGCCCTAGGTTAAACTTTTGATATTCCTAGGGGTATTTTTGTTCTTATATGCTCCATTTAGCCCTTTCTAGTCCAAACGCTCAATACCTACAAATTAAACAAATAAAGCACAAACAAACACATTTACAAACTAGAAATCTAAGTATAAAAAGTACTTTTCGAGTGCTTTTCAATGTGATAGCGTAAAGGTGCCACAAGGCAACGTCGCGACACTATAGCCTACTAATGGCTCTACCTTGCTCGCTGGCACCTCAGAGTGCTACAACACCAAAGCCTTTGATGGGGTTACTTTCATATTTTCTTGTCCTTTGATGTCCCAAATGTTTTTTTAAGCTCTTGATAAGACCAAATTAATCCTAAATTGTCCATAACCAGGCACGTCCCAGCATAATATGAGACCCTGTGACACTTTTCAAATAATTAAGACCTTAAAATATTTATAACAAGAATAAAATTTACAACAAAATAAAACAAGCCATTCTCTATCACATTTTTCTCGATTTTGTAATACTCTCGTTTTCAATGTAAAAGAAAAATGCTTTAAAAACTTGTTCTTAGAACCTTTCTCTATTGAAAAATGTCTTTTAGAGTCTTTAGCTATTAAGACAGTATCAATATCATTTTCCAACATTTAGAACATTGTTGTTCTTAGCCTTATCACTAATAGGATTAATATTCTAAATGAGCACATAACTAGAAGGATTCTCATAGACTCATTTTCATCTAAATAAACACAGTTATCAGCATTAGCATTCAAGTTATCACAATTTTGACTCAAAATATTTTCTTCAACAACATTATTACTTTCAATAGCATTTTGTGATTCTTTCCCAAAGAATTTATCAAAAGATCCTCTCGGAAATTGAGTTAATTCTTGTAGTCTTATTTTTTACATACATCCTGTCACAACCAGAATCATGCTTTTTAATTCCAAACCCATGAGGAAATTCTAAAAGTAAAAAAATAAACCAAGCAAGAGAGTGAAAAATAAAAGATAGAAAAAACCTAAAAATTAATTATTCGAAACATTTGATATGAAAGCCCTAGTAATTTAAAAATTAGGTACCCAATTATTGAACCTCTAACAACAAATCTTAAAGCCTCCAAGTCAATTGATGTCAACCCAAAGGGAAGGATTACATTTGGATTATCATTTGATCCAATACAAAAAAAAAAAAAAATGAGACTAGTCATCTAATCAAGGTTCGAGCACTCCACAAGCAAATTGATCAATCTTATCTGAATGCTTAAGCATGCAACTCTAGATCAAGAATTGCAAAATTGTTTGTGATGAATCTTCATCATCAACACAAAGGAAAATTATCATTCCGAAAATCAAAATCCAAAAACTCTATTTCATACAACCTAATGACAAGGCTTTTTATACCCTCTCAAACCCTAATGCGTTCCACATCATAGATTTAATAAAATGACAAAATTACCATTATTTAATATGTTGGGAAATAATAATAAAACTAGACTTGAGAAAATATTAATAATTACCGTAGGGGTTCATATCAACATTAGTCATTAATAAATGAAGATTCAAAAACTTCAAGAGCCTTAGCAATCTATTTTATCTCCCAGTTAAAGAATTAACTTTCCATTAAAAATCATCACACAAACAAAAAAATATGAGGATATTGATAAATATCAATACCAACAGATAAAAATAAGCCCATAAATCTACCAAGAATTTTTTTTTTTTTTTAAAAAAAAAAAAAAGAAAAACATTTACCATCAAGATCACCAAACTGGAGGAGAAACAATCTTCAAATTCTCACCATCTCCAAATTTAGTAAATAGTAGTAGTGATTCACATCACTAAGAAAGGTTTCAACAAGAAATAGATTTCTTTTTTTTTTTTTTTTTGCCTGTTAAGCTCCATAAATTTAGGTTTGGGAATGGGCAAAAAGAGAAATGGGAAATTTTTTTAAGAATATAGAAAAATGAAGAGAAGAGAATTAGATGAGAGAGAATTTGGGGCCTTTTGATGGTTCTCAGGTCATACATCCTAATGGTCTAATGTGCCTACAAATATAGTCATTTAAGCTTATTAATCATTATAAATAAGCGAGATTAGAGACCCTCAAATAACTCATTTAGAGAGTTATTAATTAGTTTAATTAAAATCTTATAAGATGATAACAATGAAATTAAAAATAATAATAATACTAAGACATTAAACAATAAAATTAAATTTAAGCCCAAAAAGAATGTTAACATATAAGATTCATCAAGATTCCTATCACAACTATAGGAAGATTCGGATTGAACCTTATATAGGTTTATGGTAAATTGAGGAGGAAATAAAATTACGTTAGAAAGATTTGAACACATAATCTTTTCAACCACCTATTTTGATACCATGTTAAATCACTAATTGACCTAAAAATTTAAGATAATGAAGGAAGTAAAATGAATTTTATATCATCTACCACTTTCTTCACTCATTGATTTGGAATATGTAGAAGATTGAATAAATTAAATTCCAATATTAATCAGAAAACAACCTTTCAAATTTAACCATAAGATTTCTAGGACCAAGCTAAAACTCTAAATAGGATTCATACAACATATTGATAAAACAAATAAATTTCTGGACTCTTCCAAAAATTGAATTCGGGATATCTAAACTATTTCTTGGTTTCAGAGAAAAAAAAAAAAAAAAATCTTTTCCCTAGAATATATTTTGCACGAGCACAATCTCTTTCTATGTTTTATTTTTCTTGTTGAAATTACTTGTCTCCAAAATTTTCAAGTCCGTGGCTATTTGCTATCCAAATATTAAAAGGTGTCAATAGCAGGTTTTTTTTTTTTAACATTAATTTTTATGTCAATAAATTGAAAGTTCACCTATTTTGTATCCAATATGTTTTTTTTTGCATCTCAAACCGAATGTGAAGATTAATCACCTGAGGAGGATGCAAATAAGCACCATGGACATGCCTATTTTTTTCCCACTAAATTTGATAAATAATAGCATACCAATCAACTCTCCAAAACTTACGCTTTAACCGATTCTATATGCTAAAATGGTAAATCTAAATAAGTTTAGTATCCCAAATGGAACAATTTTGGATCAATCACAAATTGTCATGTCATTTACTAAATCAATGGCGAAATTCTAGATAATTGAATTTTGGGTCAATTAAAAGTTGACATTTGTCCCCAAATTGAAGTTGGAGACGTAAATTGGTGAATTCTGATGATTCCGCATGTTTTCATCATAAGCGTTTGATTGAATGAAATTAATTTGGTCAAATGTGATATTATAACTTGAGCTAAAGTTCAGATGAGCCTAAAAGTAGGCTTAATTTGGCCCGAATGCCAAAGTAGGTCCAAGTCTAACTAATTAGCCCAAGCCCATGAAGCCCATCAAAAAACTTTATAAATAGAGGAGCTCTCTTCATTTGTGAAGGTTAGCAATTCTACAATTCAGGGAGTCCGGACAGAATTCTCCCAACAATTAGAAGACTCCTAGACTTCTAAGCTGCACACTCCTTGAAAACACAAGTCTCCTGAAGATACAAAAACTCTTCCAAGACTTCGACTTTAAGAACATCACGCACTCCACTTCTTCAAGTCAAGCATACACATTCACCTGAGAGAGAATCAGAGGATCAAGTACTAGAGATCGAACCACATCACATTACATCAACTCAACATCAACATCAACATAAGTTTAACTTCATGAAACAAGTTTGTCTGGAAATCTCGTGCGAAGACACCTACCCCACAAAAGCAAGTCCTTCCATAAAAACTTACTAAACGAACATTCAAAAAATAAATAATTCCTAGACTCCACACAACCTGTACATAGAACAAAATTACTATGGATGTCAAGACACCACCTCCTAGCATAATCACAAGTCTGCAACTAATTTCGAATAGCAAATCATGCAATGAACGCATGCCTATGAATATTACCCTCAAACCAAAGAAGGTTACCCCAACCCAGCATAGACTGCTTAGTATGTAAAGCCACCCAAGTACTAGTTAATTATAAAATTAAATAAAATACATCAGTTAGTTTTTAAAATTTTGAATATGTAACAAACTTATTAAGCATAAAAGTATAAGTTTTTTAAAAATATAGTAAAAATTTTTAAAGTTCAGGCAGATCTTTTAAACAAAAAAAATTTAAAAGTTTAGAGACCTATTAGAGTTGTTCACATATCTTTTATGACTTCTTACATTTTGTGATAAGGACAATAGTCCTCCACATATCTCCACAATAGTATGATATTGTCCACTTTGAGTATAAACCCTCATGGTTTTGCTTTTAGTACCAACCAAAAAGCCCCCCACTTTATATCCACGATCATTCACTTCCCTAACTAATGTGAGATTTCGTTTGCATTCCTAATAGTCCACCCCTTGAACAAAGTACCACTTTGAGACTCCCCTTGAACATATAAGTCCACTCCCAACCTTGAGAGCTTGGATCTAAATCCCAAGGCACCTTCAGTTTATCATGGGCCATTTGCTCATCATCTCTAGGCACATCCCATTCATCTCGGGTCAAAATCCAAACAGAGCACACAAACATGAACACGGATCACACTTACTCTTATCAAGGTAGGAAAAACCACAAGGATACTCAGATAGAGCACAAACAAAATATTGTCAATTTTAAGTATAAACTCTCATGATTTTGATTTTGATTTTGATTTCATCCTAAAAGGTTTCATACCAATGAATATAATTGTTCACACTTATATATCCATGATCATTCCATTTTCTAATCAATATCGGATCTTGTTCACAGTCCTAACCATTTATAAAATCATAAACTAAACTTATAGTGTAATCTTGTTCTAGAAAATGTAATTTGAGCTGTCTTTTACTTAATTTTTTATTTTTATTTTTTATAAAAGATATGTATGGAATATAAAAATAAGATAGGAACAATAAAAAGATCTCATTCAATGAACTTCATCTGTGATAAAGGATCTCATGAAATGGCCTTCTATTCACTAGTATTAAACACATACTTTAAAACGAAACCTAATTGGGAAAAAGAAAAAGGGAAACCTATTGGCAAAAAGAAAAGGGGAGGAGTTGGTGAGAATGGAACTAACCAATTTCAGTGCCCAATGATTTAACATCTTCCCTACTCAAAGAAAATAACATAAAGAACAGGTAAATAAGGTGAAAAAATAAACAAAACAAAACAAAGATTCTTGACAAGGAATCATCAAATAATTTAATTCAACGTTGTCAGCTTGTAATGCTAATTCCAAAGGTCGGCTGATTTGATTTATTATGAGCTATCTATGTCTGACTTTAATTAATAAAAAAATTCCAAAAAACATATGTGGTACTAGAAAATAAGAATATATATCTTCAATGTCATCGGAATCTAATTATTCTGTGCATTTAAAAAGCTTTAACTGAAGTCGGTAACCATGGGAATAAGATGGAGGGAGGAAAGTAAAATGTGGGAAAGGTTACACTTTTTCGGTGGAGAGTGATAAAGCATGACGCTTCAATGACACACATTGGATGTATTTCTTGTCATTGTAATCTTTTGTAAAAAGTTGGGTGTCAATTTCTATTTAATAACCCTTTTAGTAAGGATAAGATATTTTCGAACAAATGACAAAATTTGTGTGTAGTATGAGGTTAAAAAAAATTACTTTTGGACCGACCTCAACTTCTTGAAAGAAAAAATTTAGTTGACGAACTTTAATAAGTGTTGAAGAAAAATTTTTATCGTGTCTATTTTTATTACATAAAAACTTTTTATTTATAGATTAGATAAAAAATGATTTTTTTTATTAGTGTATTGATCAACATGTATAATTATTATTATTATTATTATTTCATTCGAGGATTAAATTGTAAATTTAGAAGCATAGAAACTAAATCATCATTGTCAACTAAAATTTAAGGACTAATGAAATTATTACTTTCATGAAAGTTTCAGGACCCAAAGTATTCTTTTAACTTTTAAGGGATTGTTTCAAGCATTTAGTTGAGCTCTAGAAGTTTGTATCTGGGGTGGAGAGATGAGTTATTAAGTGAGGGTATTTGGCTATGAAGCACAGACACAGATAAGGCCTCACGATATTTACAATCGGATACGACGATTCGTCAATTTCTAAAAAATTTGGATACTGATACTTTGAAGATACATTTTCTTTTTCTTTAAAAAATCTAGGATATAGATAAATTTAGCATACAAGTTAATAGCAATAACACAAAATAGAATACAAACACTGAATTACAATTAAAAAAAAAAAAAAAAAAAAAAAACAACAACAACAACTAAGATGTTGATGTACAATAGTTAATAAAATGCAATAGAAAAGTGACTCATATTGCGAAGAAGAATAAGAAGATTAGAGGGAGAAGTATGAAGATAAACAAAGAAATTATTTATTGAATTGTTGAAGATATCAAAATGGTTTATATTTTGGTGGATTTTGTGAGAACTCAAATGTGAAAATGGAGATTAAATGATTCTAGTCTAGGGTTTGGTTTTTTTCTTTTAGTTTTGAACTCAAGTAATGAGCTTTTTAAATAGGTTGCCTAATTTTATATTGGGAAAAATTAGATGAGGTACTTGTTTTTTTTCTTTTAAAAAAATATACGTAGAAATAGATACATTAAATCGTGTGTCAGGCACGTATCTGAGAAGTATCTGGAAGTATCAGTATCTGATACGTGTCTGATACGGATTCTTTGCCTCACATGAAATATCTGTGCTTTATAGGTATCTGGTGTAATTTTTTGTAATATAAAAAAATATGTTTTTTTGTGATTATTTCTATTTACTTAAATTTTTATTTAGCCATTCAATTGAACACATATTTTCTCAAATTTTTTAACATTCAAATAAAATGTCAACTTTGAAGGGTCATTTGGATTGACTTGGAAAAAAAGTGTTTTTTAAAAAACTCATTTTTATTTAAACACTTTTGATTAAAAAAAAATTAAAATTAAAATACTTGAAAAGCTACTCATAGTGGTTGCAAAACACTCCAATTTCTTCTAAATGACTTATTTGAGGTAAAAAAAATACTATTGTTACATACCAATACAACAATTACAATTTATTTTCAAATTACTATTGAAATGTATGAGTATATATACACAAAAGAAACACTACAAGAAATCTCGGCTTTGATGTTGGTCGAAAAAAATTAAAAACGGATGTACAATGTCGGTTTCTAAACAAACAAAATACAGATCTTTAATGTCAGTTTTAAACTGACATTGTAAGGGTTCCTATAATGTCAGTTTATAACGGACATTGTAGGTGACCCTCTTTTTTTAATCCCAAGACAATTTTTTAATCTTGATTTTTTTTTCCTCCCTCCCCATTTTCATTTCCCTCTCAAATTTATTTATATTTTTAATTTAGGTTTTATTTTATTAAGAAAAGAAAGTCTCCCACTCCTTCTTTTTCCCTCTCTCTTCCTCTCTCACATTACCCGCACAACACCCTTCCCATTTGTGTGTTATTGCAACTCGACCAACACACCTACAGCCTACAACGACCGACAGTGGTACAACAACCACCAGCAAAATATGACGACGGTGCTTGCCCGTCGACGCATGCAGTACCGGTAACCATCCCCACACCCAATGCAACCTACAACCACGAACGGTGTTCACGAAGACCAACCCACGGCGTCGTGACCTTCGAAAACCGTGAAGTAGTTACCCACTGAACACAAGGCATACTAGCAGTAGCATTTTCCCCTATTCGGTGTGTTTTGACACTTATCCATTGAATTTCGACAACAAATTTGAAATATTCACTTCCTAACACCCCCAAATATGTAGGATTAAGTGAGTTTGGACACCAAGCAACGAGGTTTTGGGTCATTTTGGGTCTGATCCAGTGGGTATATCACTCTAAATTTCTTTTTGAAATAGTTTAAGGTTCTTTATATTGGTCTCTAACACTTGGAAGCTTTTAATTGTAGATTTGGAATGGTTTCAAGATTATTTGTACACCTTTTAGCATGGACGCAAGCCTATTTGGGTGAGTGTTAAGCGTTATAACTATGTTTAGAGCCTTTGGAACCAAGTTTAGATTGTGTAAATTAGCTTTTAACTCTTCGTTTTTCCTTGTTTGTAGTTTAGGCTTGATTTGAGGTGTTCAGATTTAGGTTTAAGGTTGCTCTAGATAAGTTTACTCGTTTTGAATACAATTTTAGATTCATCTAAGGTTGCAAACTCAATTTTAACCTTTGGAATTGTATTTCACTATATCAGGAATGAATACACTTTTGTTCTTTTGAACAACTATAATTTTCACCTTATTTGTATTTTGCTTTTCTAGCGGGTTAATGACTCTAAATTTCTTTTTGAACTAGCTGAAACTCCTTTAGATTTTTCTCTAATGCTTGGAAGCTTGTATTCATAATTTTGAAACAGATTCAGAACCGTTCGAACACTTTTCAGCAAGAGCCCAAGCCTCTTTTGGTGAGTTTGAGATTGAAGGACTCCATTTAAAGCTATCCCAATTAAATTTAGATGCTCTTTTAACTCTTGAATATGCTTTGTTTGTAGTCTAGGCTTGATTCGAAGTGTTCGGATTGGGATTCAAGGTCGTTGTAGGTAAGATTATTCATTCTAAACACTATTCGAGTTTTCGATTAAGGTTTCAAACTAAGTTCTAACATTAGGAATTTGAATTTATAATTTTAGGAATGTCTTAATGAAGTGTAGGTGATGATGTCTTATTTCTCTCAAAATATAGTGTAGGGTGACGGTCGTCAGAGCATGTCGCTGAAGTTGGTCATCGATGGTGTCTGTTTAGTGGAGTCATTGGAAACATTGAAGGGAGGAAGGGAGGAACAGGTACAGATAGTTTCTCAATAAATGTATAAATTTCAATAATGAATACTACTGAAATTGGTGGAATTGAGTTATTTAATACAGACTTATAAAGTTGATGGGCTAAACACTAAGTGAGTAAATTACTCAACTCAACTTAACTCAAGTCAATGCCCTAAACAACATCTTATAATTTAACATAACATTTAAATTAACATGTATATATTGTCAGAAATATGTCATAGACAATAACGACTAAATATTCAACAAAAAAAATATATATAAAAAGAAACAAAACCACTTATATTTGAAAAACTCAACAAACATGGTGCACAATTTTATTTTAACATTCTTTATGTTCTCTTCCTCGCACAACTGCATTAATAATATAAAGATCAATCTTTATTTATAGGATTTTGATGGATAATTCTAAGATTCACAACTGCCCCTTCTTATGACAGTTTTAATCTCTAGCTCTCATCATAAATACATAACATATAAATACTCATACTTAAATTCATGAACATCATATTTCATGAATGTATATCTAACTCTGTAATACATGAATTTATCAACTCGCATCCACTAATATACTAAATTCTTAAATCTATTTAATCAACTCTTGATTCATGTATAATTTATCTAGAATTAAAATATGTACCTTTTTTTCTTTAAAAAGTATGTTTAATCTTTAACTATATTCATATCTCAATTTAACTACGTTCACATCTCAATTTTATAAAAATATCGATGAAATATCGAATTCAATAAATTTATGAAAAACTATAAAAACAAAACAATAACAATAAATGAACAAAAAAAAGACAATAAATGAATATTTTAACACTTTTTCAAAAATCTAAAAAGCTTATTATTTAAATTACATTTATACTAATTATGTTTTGTCTGAAAATATTGATCGAAATGTCAAACATGTTGCTGAAATTCAGGATCCATATAGGACCAATATTAATATTTTCTATTTAAAAAGTTTATTTTGACCATTTAAAATTACTCTTAACGTGGATATAAAATAACATTGTCATTATGATAAACAATATATTAAGAAAAATATATTAAAGTATTACAAAGTTAAACATCTAATTTAATTGTTCAATTACAATATTATATTATAAAAAGTTTGTAACTAAAAATCCATTGAGTTCTAAAATGAGCCTTATATATAACATATATACTATCGATTTTAAAGTTAGAGATTTGATCCCACGTTCTATTTTTCGCTCTAGTTCCCAACCTTCTCCACAAATGTGTGGTGGATCTTGAGTCCTCCCTTCCACCTCCCGCTCCAAACCTCATACATTCCGAAGTAGAGACGAGTGTCTCCCGGCGAGCTCGATGGAGGTTTCACAGTGATAATGAGATCATCCTCCGGCATATTGAACTTATTCTGATCATCGGAGCCTTTGGTATCGAGAAACACCTTCTTGGACACGAATTTCCCAGCCTTCCCAATCTTGGCCATTATGTAAACTTCACACCCTTTCCATCCAAAAGCCGCGGCCGTCATGGAAAGGTTGAACCCAACTCTGTAGCTTTTTCCGACCTCCACATTGTCTGTCCAACATGTCACCTCTAACCATGACACTTGCAGCAACTCTGCACCCGTACTCGACTCCTTCTTCCTACAAAGTAATTAAATGAAGTAAGAGGGGCTGTAGGATATAAGATAAAGTTACAATGTAAGGATCTTTTTAAGCACAAAGTAAAGAGTTTATAAGACAAAACTTATTTCTTTCGGTTGTGAGACCTACAAATTTATTGGATCAAAGAAGGAGGTGGAGTTCACAACTCAACTCTCTCAATTTATACACATCTAATTCTTTGGGGAAACACCATTAATCTCCTGGATAATATAAGAAAAGATGGGAGACAAACATCTACTTAAGAATCATAAAAGCTATACAAATGAAAAAAAAGACGTTGCAAATATAGCATTCAGACCCAAAATATTGACATATATAGCATAATTCAAAAGAATTTATAAATATAGAAAAATTTAGATTTTAATTTCGAAGTCTATCATTGATAGACTATATCGCTAGGAGGGGTCTATCAATGATAAAACAGATCGCTTATAAGAGTCTATCACCAATAGATTTTGCCATTGCGATTATTTTAAAATATTGTTATACACAGTCATTATCTCTATAGGTACGACTCAATGCAATTATTTAAAAAAAATGCATGAGTTTGACCATGTTGATAAAACTATTTATAATGCTAATGAAAGAGAGAAATGAATATATGACGACTTACCGGTTGCAAGATTGACGGGGCAAACGCCAATAGCGTTTGTCGTTGCCCCATGTGATGGTGAAGCCTTTTGGATAAATTATTGTTTTTTGGTTCTGTCAAAATTTAAATAATTAATAATGTAAAATATTAATAAATAGGGGATTTTCAAAAACAGAACAATAAAAGAAATTATTTACACAAAATAATAAAAATTTAATCTTCTTTGATAGAGGCTAATAGAAACTGATAGAAATTTATCGGTGTCTATCAATAATGGGCTATCACTGAAGGCATTAATAAAAATCTATTAGTGTTCAGTATTTTTTTATTATTATTTTTGTAAATAGTTTGACATTTTGTCTATCACTGTAAAAATATCCAATTACGTACAAGATAATTATATTATTAATGAAGTTATAGATGATTAGAGGTTTTCAAATTACCTTGACCTTTTCAATTGCCTTTGGATCTCCATAGAAGTGAGGTGATGAATAGAAAAATCCAACCATTTTTGTGCTTGAGCGAACAAGTACAACTCTCTCTCAAAAATAATTGTGAGAGAAGAGATATGTGATGAAGCTTTTTATAGCTATTTGGGAACCTCGAGTATTATTATTATTATCATTATTCTTTTTGAGTTCATGGTGGAATAATTTTGAAAAAAATACAGGAATCTAGCGAATTCCAAAATATTATTAGATATAGCACAATATAGAAGAATTTGTAGACATAACAAAATTTGTATCACTATACAAAAGTCTATTAGCAATAGAATATAGATTTGGTTATATTTACAATTCTTAAGAAAAATTACAAAAAGACATAAAGACATGTGACCTAACTAAAAAAGCCAATAACTAGTACATGCTAAATTTAAGTTGTAATTAAGGTTGGTTTGGTAACTATTTCGGTTTTTTGTTTTTAGTTTTTGAAAATAAAGTTCATTTCCTCCATATTTCTTACAATTATTTGTATCTTTTTTAAATACGGTGGTTGAATTATTAACTAAATTTTAAAAAGAAAAATGAATTTTTATATATTTCAAATGACATATAGTTTATAGTTTTTATAGCTTTATAATTTCGATAACATGTATACTAATGGGTTTATGTTTAATATGTATATTTTTTTCATTCAGTCTACTATTTTAATTTTTTATATTATCATTAATATCCATAATACTAGTTTTTGGAATTTTAATGGATATTTAATTTTCTGATCATATCTACAAGTGAGAATTTTTTTTTACTACAATCTACTTAAGTGAGATTTTATTTATTTTATTTTTTTAATTTTTTTACAGTACACAAGTGAGAGTTAAGATTGTTAAAAAAATATAAATTAAACTATCAAACTTAAGGGTTTCAATAAAAAAAAATTGTAAATGAAAGGTCTCAAATTCACGTTAATTTTGTTTTAAGAACTAAGCTTGTTAATTAATATTCCTATATTATTTGTAAAACTTTAGGGACAAAAATGGGCGTTATTTTTCCATAGAATAAAATTTATTTTCAGTTTAAAAAACTATAAAGAAATTAACCTATTGTGATATTTTATACTTTCCTCAATAGGATAATGGTTTTAAATAATAAAATTACTGAAAATATTTTCAAGTATAGCAAAATGGTATCGTGGTCTATCGCTCAATGATAGAACTCTAACACGGTCTATCACTTATAGACAACAATATTTTACTATATTTATAAACAAATTATCTTATTTTTCTTTATTTGAAAACAATCTCGTTCAATATTTGATTTTCGCTTTTCACTTATGAAAGAAATTGAAATATTCTTTCAAAGTCTAAAAAGGATAAATTTAGATTCTTTCTTTTTTTCCTCATTCCCTTTTCTGTTTTGCTGTTTTTATTTCCAGATTCTTTATTTCTTCTTTTTATAAGAAAAAAATATATTTTTTTTCAAAATTTCTTTTCATTCTCTTTAATTGCTTTTAGGCTTTCATTTCAATTCTATTGACTTTCAATGTATCACCTCAAATTAACTTTGATTTAATTTTAATTTTAATTTATTAAGTTTTTATGGGTTTCCAACTTTGACCCTTCTCTAATTTTCTATTGGTATCCATCCATTTCATTACTTTTAACATAAAATTAAAATTCATAACGGTTGAAGTACCCAATAAAGTAGTGAATTTAATTTAGGGGGAAATAAAAAGTAGATCTAACATAGATTTGGGTATTACATACGATATATTATGTTCATAAACTTTTATTCGTTTATGTCGAATGATTATTTTAATAAAGCTGAAATTTTATTTAATAAGTAGAGGGAATATTATTTAATAAAACTTAAATTTTATTTGATTTATAACTAATATATTATAATTAAAAGAGACGGTTGGTTTTGCTAAAAAAAAGAAAAAAGAAGAAAGAAAAAAGAAGAAAGAAGAAAGAAAAAAGAAAACAAAGCAAAAACAAAAACTTTTTGGAAGGTTCATAAACTTTATTCGTTTATATCAAAAGATTGGTTGACTTTTTCTTCCCAAGTGGCCGTTGTTTAATGAATATTATTTAATCTCTAAAAAAATAACAGAAAAAAAAAAAATTATCCGTAGTAGCCTCGAAGGTTTAGGAAGAGGAATTAGAGGGACCATTTACAAAAGTTTTTATTTTTAAGTAAAAATGTAGGTAGAAAACTAAGAGATTCGTGGTTTAAATTTTTTACATTAAATTCATATTAAAAAAATGTTTATAGTAGATTAAGGGAAAGTTGATATTCAAATTATCGATTGTAGGATCAACCTAGAACCAAACTATATTGATTGATTTTACTAGAAGAAAATTAAATTGATGTCAAATAAAAACAAAAGTATTATATTAGATTTTTTTACATTTTTTCTTCAATTTTTTTAATTTTTATTCTATTTTTGCTGTGAATTGGATTGTTTTGTTCAAACTGACCTGTTTCTCTAGATCCAAGCAGTTTTTGAAGAAAAACGTGCATGTATCATTATAATTTTTTTATGAATTTAAATCCGTAATTTACTCTTAATTTTTTTATCTAGAAATTACAAATATGACAATTTAATGTAAAATAATAGCAAATCTAACGCAAGGTAAAAATGTTTTACAAAAAGGACACAATTTAGTCTTATCAATTATTGATATACCTACTAATTAATAATAAACTAATCAATGATTAAGGTCTATCACTAACATACCTATCATTAACTAAGAAGTGTGATAGTCATATTAACATGTTATTGAATAGAGGTGACTTACAGTGTCTTGGGAGCTGCTTGAGATCTGGAGTTTTATCCAGGCAGTGGGGCCTAGGGTGAGGGGAGAGGATTATTGGGTTTGGGTGTCGGATGCTAGTGGTCGGTTTTCTATCGCTAGTGATTGGGAGAGTATATGTCCTCGTCGTCCTAGGGTGTCTTGGGCTGGTATTTTGTGGGCGGGGGTGGTATTCAGAGGGGGTGGTTAGCAGTGAGGGACAGGTTGGGTACGCGGTATTGGTTGAGGAGTTGGGGTATGTTGTCAAAGGAGGGTGCCTTCTGTGTAGGGGAGGTGTGGAGTCGTGGGATAATTTATTTTTTGAATGTGGGTTTGGGAGAGAGGTGTGGTCTAGTGTGTTGCGTCAGTTGGGTTCAACGCATCGGGTGGCTGGTTGGGATGTAAAGTTGAGTTGGTTGTGCCGAGTGGGGTCGGGTAAGGGGGTGCGTAGTAAGTTATTTCGTGTTTTCTGGTATGCTTCCATATACTACATCTGGCAGGAGCGTAATCGACAACTGCATGGAGGTCAACCGAGGTCGGTGTCTGCTCTGGTTCACCTTATGGTCTCTACGGTTCGTGCTCGTGTTACTTCTTAGCGGGTTGACCTTCTTAGTCTTATCTAGTGTGTGTACGAATGTTTTTTCTTTTGAGCTTTACATTGTTCTCTGTTTTGTTGTTGCCCTTAGTTTTGTGGGGTTTTGGGTTCTTTTCTTTGTCTTTCTCCTTGGTGGTTTGCAAGTTTGCATTTATGTGTTGGTTTTGTTCTTGTCTTATCCTGTTGGCTTTGTTGCCCTGTCTTTGCTTGTGCTTTGTTGCTTTGATGCCTTGATTCCGGGTTGTGGGATCCCCCTTGTTGTTGTATAATAATATCACTTATTCTAAAAAAAAGAACATGTTGAATATATATTGATATATCTATCATTGATGATTTTTTGCATGCTCGTGTTTGTTAGTATGTATGTTTACTATAGATATTCCACATCAATAAAGTCTAAATGTGGTATATAAGAACACTATTTTACTTCATTTTCTGTTAGGTAACTGGTTGCATGCGATTCTTTTCTGTTTAGGATGGAATTACACTGTCAATATTAATAAGAAAGATTAAAGGAATTAGCCTACTACATGACTTTTCACACAAATTTTGTAACATTTCATAACTAGGTTTCACTAACATTTTGTGACATTTTTAATATTTTGATAGATTCTCTCATCAATAATTTTTTAAATATTTAATTTAAGTTTTATTAACATTTTTAAATTTTAACTTTATTTTTGTTATTTATTAACTTCGGTTGATATTCGTTTAATGCATGACATTTCAAATTAATGTTTTCTTCATTTAAGAAATTTTGTTTACTTTTTTCCGTATTAACAGCTGAAAGTCGATCACCTGTCCATTAAAATATCAAGTATATGTCGAATATACTGGTAATATATCTAAAAAATATAAATATGCATCGCATATACCATGATTTATTTTATGGTGTATTTATAAATAGACTGTAAAATGTAAGTATACATCGCATATATTGTTCGGTATATAAGACAATATATTTTATAAATTGTCTTGTTCATACACTTACCAAAACACCCTAGTTTGTTTATAAGAAAAAAATCAAATATATTTTGTTATATCCTTCGAACGGTCAATTATGGTTTTCATTTATGAGGGCAATGATTTTTCAATTTTTGGAAAAATTTTCCTTGCTTTAGACTTTGAAACAAAAAAACCTTTTTGAAAAGTTCATAACCGCAGGAAACTTTTCTTTTTTAAATGTAAAAAAGAAAAAAAAAAACAAAATCTAATCAAATAAAACCTAATCTTCTTTTGGTGTTAATATATATATATATTAAAAATAACTTAATGGTAGGAAGAATTGAAAAGGTAAATTGGATAAGACTTTTGTCTAAAATAATAGACTATTAAGCTATTCTTGTTAAAAGAAAAAGAAAAGTTGAGATAATTGTGTATTTTTAGATTTATTTATTTAGATTATATGTGTAGAAAACCTGCATAATAAATTAAAATAAAATTACTATGCCAATAATTCTACAATAGTTTCGGCTTAGATGCCATTTGACAATTTGTAAACGATGATAAATGGAGGTTATGAAAAATGCATCTCATTTGATCTTTTTTTCTTTTTTCTTTTTTTTTTTTTGTAAAAACGAAAGAGAAAAAAAAAATGGATGTTCGGATTAATGGAAAATCATAAATGAAAGAACAAGAATGGGTGTGTAACCGAAAAGAGGAAGAGGATAACATAACATGCTATACATCTTTCCAAAATCACAATGATTTTTTTTTTATTATTATTTTTTTTTTACAAACATCAAACGTCAAAGATTAAAATGAATCTTATAGATATTTGGGATATAATTAAAGGCAATCCTATAGCTTAAAGTACTCTTTTTCTTTTTCTTTTTTTGGGATAATTTAACCTATATTAAAAAATACTTAGAAAAATTACCCATTTCATTTGTTAGGGCTAAATTGAAATTAAACGCAAAACTTAAAAGACTAAGAGTGTAACATTTTAAAACCTAGTGAAGTTGAAAATAAGACCCAAAAAAAATATTTTTTTTCATACTTTAGTTAAAACTTTGGTTTTTCCAAGATGGGATTCCCAAATATATCCCCTCATGATAGTACCTTTTTTGGATTCATCTTTCTTTATTGAATCTCAATGTCTTTTAATTGGATTGAATACCCATTTGGGCTTTATGGACTTTGATACTTTGTTTGATAGCATGACTTCCATCTCAAAACCAATTGGGTAGGGGAAGAGTAGCTCATCAATCTTATGAAAAACGTGATGTCCCTCAGTTTTTCCAATGTGGATTCTCAATATTCCCCCTAAGATGGTATCACTTTTGAGTCAATCAATGATTTAAGATGGTACCATAGTAGGTAGTCTAGAGAGGTTTTGTGTTCAAGTCCCTACAACGTTATTTCCTCTCCCATTTAATATTGATTTCTACTTGTTGGGTCTTATTTATATATTTTAAGCCCACAAGTGAATGAGAATGTTAGTCATATATAATTAAATTTAACTTTACCCGCTAACTTAAATCTTTTGATCAATAGATGATTTAAGAAAATGAAGATAACTCAACTGGTATCAAATATGTACCCTAAGTTTGAGGTTTGCTCACTCCTCCCATTATTATCAAGGAAATAAATAAATAAAAACAAAACCGAGTAGCAAAAGAAAAGAATAACGTACAAAAAGATGGTGGGAATGGAACAAGCCATTCCATGGCTAATTCCATATTTTCCATAGAAAGAAAAAGCAAAGAAGAGAAAACTAGTATTTATTTGGGGGTACTTGAGAAACAATCTTTAAATATTTTAAGGTAAAAGCACTTTTTCTTTTGGGTCCCTAGCTATGTTTTCAATCTAGTTTTTATTTGGTCTCTAGATTTTAAAATGTTATACATTTAGTTCTTAACTTTTGAGTTTTGTTTCAATTTAGTTCCTAGATTTCAAAATGTTATAATTTTAACATTGAGATTTGAGTATTGTTTCAATTTGATCCTTATGTCTCAAGATTTTACATTTTAATTTTAATTTTTTTATTAAATATTCATAAATCCTATTTGATCCTTAGATTTCAAACTAGACATGTAACACGTTTATGAAGTTGAAATTGTGAGTTACCTAGTTGCCCGTGGTTACTGTACCCATTACAATTCCCCTCATGAAAATTCTCAACTATAGAAGTGTAAACTAAATATATAAAATAATTTTTTGGTCATTAACAAAATTCAAAGTACAATTATCGTTAATTAACCTAAAAAATGAAATACGTAAGCAAATTAATTGTCGACCCCAAAAGAATCAAGGTAATGCGCATGATTTTTAAAGCATATACAGCTATTAATTGGGATTTACATGCATTAATCTTTAGAAAGATGTCCATCAATATAAAAAGAAACAAAAAGGAAAAAAGGGGGAAAAAAAAAGAAAAGCAAAGAAAAACCAAGTGGGTGCGAATAGAACAACACATTTTATTGACTAATTTAAGAAAAATAAGGTATGTAGCGCATGCATGCATGTGCGTAAGTTAATTAATTAAATTAAAGAAATAATTTATTTTATTTGTTAATATATCTCATCCACAGAATAATTTTGGGTTAGGAATATAATTTTCTAACATTGAATAATGGAGAGTGGAAAAAAACATACACAAAAACAAAACAAAGATATGTATTTTAGGTAATGTTTGGTTATGTGTTGATTAGACAATAACCCTCTTGTCAGGATGGAGTGAATAAAGGAGGGGTCAGTTGTGTTCATTTAAAATCATTTAGAAAATTATTATATATATAAAAAAGTTAAGTTTTTATCATAATTTAGAGAGAGATGATGCAAAAGAAAAAAAAAAAAAAAAGATGTGTTGTCCCAGATAACTATCATCTTCTTGTTTGTAGTCACAAACTACTCAGAATTAACGGTCAAGTACACTTTAAGACTCAAGGGAGGCTATATGCTTAAGGTTTCAAAGCTCTTCAATCGTTTACCTGAAGGTAGCTCAATCGTGTAGACGAAGCTCCAAAGAACTAGACGATAGTTCAATTATCTAAAGATATTGAGAAGCACTAGACGATCGTGTAGACGATAGTTTTGTAGAACTAAACGATCATATAGATGACAGCAGAAGAGCTAGATGATCGTATAGACGATGCGATGTGGAGCTAAACAATCGTGTAAACGATGTGATAGAAACTAAACGATCGTGTACACAATACTTTACTAAAAGCTAGATGATCGTAGAGTAAGAAAGAAAGAACACAAGTGTTTAAGTGGTTCGGCCAAAGGCCTACGTCCACTGTGCAAATCGAGAGAGTCTCTTTTATTACTTCTTCTTCAAACTTATTACAGAATGAATTCCTTACTCTCTCTCTCTGTCGTTATTCTCACATTCGTTTTCCTTTTATACACAGGCGCTCATGGTCAATGAAGAAGCTCTGGCGGTTACAACAATATAACAAAAAGAAGACGACACTGTTTCAACTGCCTGCAACATCGTTTCTTGTCTTCGGTTCTTTCTGTAACAATCTCCACCTTTGTAAGCATCCAAAGTACCTTTTCCTCTGTTCTTGTTGAGCTGACTTGAGCTAAACTTTTTCAGGTAACTCGAACCCGAGAAGGTCCAAGCATCGACCAAGCTTGCTTAGTGGAATTTTTTTGGTCAGCATATCAGCAGCATTGTCTGAGGTATGTATCTTTACTACCTCAACGTCCTCTTTCTCAATCTCCTGTCTGATAAAATAGTATTTGATATCAATATGCTTTGTTCTGCTGTGAAAGTGTTGGTTTTTAGATAAGTAGACTGTGCTCTGGTTGTCACAATGTATTCGGACCTTTGTTTGTGTAATGTCGAAATCGTTTAGTAAACCATTCAGCCACAAACTTTCTTTCACAGCCTCAGACAATGCTATAAACTCAACCCTTGTTGTGGAAAGGCCCACAACAGACTGCAAACTAGCCTTCCAACTTATCAAATTGTTTCCCCATAGGAAAACATAGCCTGATAGTGAGTGCCTTCTATCCAAATCCCTTGCATAATCAGCATCAAAATAGTCATACATTTCATCATTGGAAGGATCATTCTATTTATATAAGACCATTGCTTCCTTTGATGAATAGAGATACCTCAATATCCATTTGACTGCTTCCCAATGTCGTTTACTAGTGTTTGCCATGTACCTACTGACCATACTTGTAGCATAGGGCAAATCTAGTCTAGTTGAAGTCATTAGGTACATCAGAGATCTCATTGCTTGGGAATAGGGAACAACCTTCATATGGTTTATGTGATCTTCATATGTGCTTTTAGGATTGTTTGCAGTCAAGAGCATGAAATGAGGTGCAAGTGGAGTGCCAACTGGTCTAGCATCTTCCATTTTGAACCTTTGCAGTATTTTTCCATAGTATTCTGATTGACTCACATACAATCTATTATTTCTTTTTTCTCTGTCAATCTCAATGCCTAGAATCCTTTTAGATTCTCCTAGGTCTTTCATATCAAACTCTTTCTTTAAGATCATCTTGACTTGCCCCAATTCTTTTTTGGAACTTCCGGCCAGCAGCATATCATCTACGTGGAGGAGTAGATAAACTGGTTCCTTGAAGCTTCTAAAGTTTGTATATACACACCAATCATAGAAGCTTCTCTTGAATCCCATTTTCAAGATTACTTCATCAAATCTCTCATACCAACACCTTGGTGACTGCTTAAAACCATAGATAGACTTATTTAGTAGACACACCGAGTCTTCTTCTCTTTTCTTCATATACCCTTGAGGTTGTTTCATGTAAATCGTCTCATTCAACAATCCATGTAGAAAGGATGTCTTCACATCCAATTAGTCTAACTACAAGTCCTTTTGAACAACTAAGGACAGGAGTAGTCTAATGGATGTGTGTTTCACAACTAGAGAAAAGATCTCAGTGTAATCAATACCTTCCTTTTATGTGAACCCCTTAGTAACTAGTCTTGCCTTGAATCTAGACTTTTGTACCCCTGGAATTTCTTCTTTGAACTTGTAAATCCACTTACATGAAATAGGCATGTACCTTTTAGGCAAAAGTACTAGTCTCTAGATATCATTTTGGTTGAGGGACTTCATTTCATCATTCATTGCCTCAATCCACTATCTAGCATCAGGGTTGTTTGTTGCTTCCTCAAAGCTGGTGGGTTGTGGCTTAATGAAATGGCAGCACTTAAAGCAACACTAGGAAAGTCAGATTCAAGATATGTTACTGGTGGCACAATGGTTTTTCTAGTTTTGTCTCTTGTTAGGGAATAATTCTATAAATCTCCATGTGTCTCTACTTGTTCACTTGACACAAGCTCACTAGTCTCAGCAGTGTCATCACCTTCAATATCTAGATTTTGAGAGGAAGTAGAAGCTTCATGATCATTTTGAGGCTCCACCTCAAACCTTGTGCTACTTGTCTTTGACATAGATGTTGATGGTTGCTCGGACATCATAAACATTTCATTTTCTCTTAACACAAAATCTCTACCATTTACACATCTTTTCTTAATAGGATGCCACAACCTATAACCCTTCATTCCCGGTGTAAAGCCTAGGAACATTCATTTTACAGCTTTAAGTTTTAACTTACCTTGGCTTTGATGCACATAGCCTACACATCCAAACACCTTCAAGTGATCCAGCTTGGGAGGTTGTCTTGTCCACCTTTCTTTTGGAGTTTTTAGCTCTATGGACTGATGTGGGCACCTATTTATAGTGTAGATTGTGTAGGAAATAGCTTCAGCCCAATACTTTTCAGGTAAAAGAGCATTGGACAGTTGGCATCTAATCCTTTCAAGCACTGTTCTATTCAACCTTTCAGCAACTCCATTTTTTGAAGTTTATAACTCACTATTCTGTGCCTCACAATGCCATTTTCCTTGCAAAACAAATTGAACTCCTCTCCACAAAACTCTAAACCATTGTTGGTTCTCAAGTGTTTAATATGTTTAGAGGTCTGTTTTTCAATCAAGGTCTTCCATTCTTTGAATCCACTAAACACTTCATCTTTGATTTTTAAGAAGTAAACCCAACTCTTCCTTGAGTAATCAACAACAAAGGAAAGAAAGTACCTTGCTCCACTTAGAGATGGAGAGTGAGTTGGCCCCCATAAGTCTGCATGCACATATTCAAGGATCTCTTTGGAGGTGTGTTGTCCTTTAGAGAAGACTTGCCTTGTTGCCTTGCCAAGTATACAATGTTCACAAAACCTCAAGCTGTCTCCCACACCTTTAGGAAGAATCCCCTGTTTTGAGACAACTTGATGCCCTCTCACACTAATATGAGATAGCCTCTTGTGCCATAGCTCATCTTCTGTGTTTCTTCATCAGTTGCTAGCAAGGCCGAATGTGCCATTTGCATATTTTTAATGACATACAAGCCATTCACTTTGGTTGCCACCAATACTACTTTTGAGTCTTTAATTATTTCAAATATACCTCCAACTTCTCTATATTCACAGCCAATGGAGTCGAACATCCCAAATGATAGAAGATTCCTCTTCAATGTAGGAACATGCCGCACATTCCTAATCAACTTCACTGAACCATCTTGTATCTTCAAGGATACAGATTCTATTCCAACAGCTTTGCAGGTATTGTTATTTCCCATGTAGATCATTCCTTCATCCCACTTCTTGTACGTACATAACCATCCTTTAGATGGTGCCATATGGACTGAACAACCAGAATCTATCACCCAATCTGAAGTCTCCATAGATTTTTGCTCTTCACACTCTTTAGTTGCAGCTAAGGCATCTGAATACACAAGGGAATTCTCCCCCACAGCAGCCTAGGCCTGTTTTCCTTTTTTGTTTTGTTGGTACAGGTTCCTCTTCATGAAGGAAATCGGATCCGAGATTTCCATGAGCAGCGGAAGAAAAATAATTCCAAATCACAATCATGAATGAACATAACATTTATAGTCGACTTCAAAAAAGCGGTTATGCAAATCATACAAAAATTACAGCACGAAAAAACTCAAATGCACAAAGGGAAACACTGTACGAACAGTCACAGATGTGTCTCCATGCTATTTTTCGCACGACCGCTGAAACAACAGCAACTTCAAACGCTCGATCTACACGACCGCAACACGGCACGAACTCTTCGCACTCGTCCTTAATGATCGCTTCGGCTGCGAACTCCTCAGCAACACGAATGTCCTCAATAGCATCACGAACGACCTCTAGAAAACCTCGACAGTGTCGAGTTGAGTCTGACACCACCAATAAGGCTACCTTGGTATTCTCGGTGTGAAAATCCAGAGGGTGGACTCTGTTCGGACTTCGTATGAGGAAGACAGAGGAGGAAACACAGATCGTGTACACGACTGGCTAAGTGGGAGATGGCGGAAACCTATCGTATAGGTCGATGCCCAATCGTTTAGATAAAGCTAAACGATCATCTAGCAAAAACTATGCGATCGTTTAGCTCATCGTTTAGCTCAGTCTATCTTCTACAGACACTACACGATCATTTACTTAGGGCAAGCGATCGTCTAGCAAAACTATGTGATCGTTTAGTAAATACTGTACAATCGTTTAGCTCGCCTATTCGTTGTTTAGTAAATTCGTATTTATTTGACGACTATTGTGATATCCCTTTTTTCGCTGAGAGAAATTTTAAAAAAAAATTCAATCTTTTGTAAAACTCCTTTTCAAAATAGGAAAACCACTTTCCTTTTAAATTTACGGTTACCATGAATCCAATACCCACCCACTCATTTGGTTATTTAAAGAAAAAAAATTAATTATCTAATAATTAATATTATTATAAATATAAATGATAACCAACTTATCATACTATATTTATAACCAACTTATCATACTATATTTATAACCTATAGTTTTAATATTTTATCTCATGAAACATATAAACCATAGTTTTTTTTTTCTATTCTTAATGTAAATCTCATTTACATCAATCCTCCACTAGATATATCTCATACATCAAACCGATTATATCATATATAATCAAAATACCTCTTGTCAATTTGAACATTTCAAATCAACACCAAGATCTGATCCTCAGCTGAACCCATTGAGCTACCAAGGAGGCCTCATGGACTTGTAGCTCGAAGCTCCAACTGTACATGAATAACTAACTAAACTCTTTAGTCACAAGATCCACCATCTGTTAACTGTCAGGCACTCTACTAAAGACCAACAGCTGAACTCTTCTTACCACAGATATATTATGTGTCCATCTTAACCAATCAGTAGTGCGACAACCCTTCACAGATTGCTCGTAAGTACAGCTGCGTCAATAATCGTTATGTACCTGTAGTTACATCTGTCTCCTTAAGTACCACTGATCCCTCTAATGAACATAAGTCATAGTCCTACTATGATTGAGTGCTCTCTTCCAAAGAGAAGCTGTGGCCACTATGTTCAAGCCCCGGAATCAGCCCTTAAAGAAGCAATCTCTCTACTTATCCATACTTCGGGAAAGGAGTGAATTCCATCTTATGGATTGAGTTTCCAACTCCCAGATCAGACATGTTCCCAAGAAGGTAGTCATGTTGAGTTGGCAAACTGGCCTCTCACCCATACTAATCAAAGGACTACCCTCAAAGGCAAGAGTTCCCAAAACACTCAGGATTGAGGTCGTGTCACCTATGGTCGTTTAGGTGAGATATAATTCTCTAGTATCAATGGCATTATATATAGAGTATAGTCATCTCGTGGTTCAGGTCTTGTACAAACCTTTTGTATAGGACACCCTCGCTCACACATCTCCACATGAATGGTCAGGATCAACTATCTGTAGTAGTTTACAACACTTGTAAACCTCTACAAAGTGGGCCGTATCTGTAGTGTTACCAGGATCAGTATCCCACCTTAATCCTTATACTACAGACCTATTTGGGTTATCACTTAAGACATGATCCACTTGTATATCATTTATACATACTTAAGTTCACATAAGATAACCAAGAACCTTTGTTTATTGGATATGAGTAAATGCCAGAATTAAATAACACTTATTTTATTCATTAAACAATGTGTATCTTTACAAAACAACGAGACTCCGAGAGAATTAAGACACCAATCCCAACAATTTCCCACTTGTCCTAATGACTCGGGAGACTAATGTATAATACAATATAAATCTGTACAATATACAATAAACTAGGGCATACCCCAGTATCATCTCCCACTTGCCCTAGATAAGATGTCGCATGTCCCGCAGACCCAAACTTTCCAGGTGACCCTCGAACACTTTAGCCACGAGGGCCTTTTTTAAAGGGATCAGCAACATTGTGCTCCAATGCGATCTTCGTGACTATCACATCACCATGATGCATAATCTCCCTGATTAGGTGATATTTTCGTTCTATGTGCTTACCCTGACGATGACTCCGAGGTTCCTTCGAATTTGCCATAGCCCCACTGTTATCAAAATATAGTGTAATCGACAAATCCATATTTGAAACAACTACCAAATCTGAAAGGAATTTCCTCAGCCAAACAGCCTTCTTAGCTGCTTTACAAGCCGCTACGTATTCGAATTCCATAGTGGAGTCCGCGATGCATCCTTACTTGATGCTTCGCCAGACTACAGCCTCTCCATTTAGAGTAAACACTGACCCTGATGTCGATTTACGAGAATCTCTATCGGTCTGAAAGTTAGAGTTCGTGTATCATGTAAGGATCAAATCCTTATCTCCATACACAAACATGTAGTCATTCATTCTTCGAAGATACTTGAGGATCGTCTTGACCGCCGTCTAGTGATCAAATCCTGGGTTGGACTGATACCGACTGACGAACCCTACTGCATAGCAAATGTCAGGTCTAGTACACAACATGACATACATCAAGCTTCCTACAGTAGAAGCATAAGAAATCCGTCTCATCTTCTCAACTTCTTGAGGTGTCTCAGAATATTGATCCTTAGATAGAATGATTCCATTGCCTGAAGGGTAACAAACCCCTCTTGGAATCCTCCATCTTGTACCTGATCAACATTTGGTCAATGTACGAAGCCTAAGATAGGGCTAACCGTTTGTTCTTGCGATCTCGAATGATCTGGATCTCGAGAACTGTTGGATTTTATGTCCTAAAACTCATAGTTTGTAAATTAATAAACATATTCTGTTTTGTTTTTCGATAAAGCTATTATTGAAATTGTAATCTTGAATCCAATAAACTAAGGTCCTGAGGCTATTTAATGTAGTTTGAACTTTATGTAGTGACATAAAGGTGGATCAAGTTCAAATATATAGCCAAAATGGTCTATCGTATATGAATAAGGTTGGGCACCTTGTTCTGGGGACACTATGGATTTGGCCCACTAGTTAGTACAAACGATGTGATCCTAAATCATTCATATAGAGATATGTGAGTGGAGGCATCCTATGCAATGAGTTTGCATAAGACTGAACCATGAAATAGTCACTTTTTACGTTCAAAATGCCGTTTTATGTATAAAACTGACTATTTCGTTAATTGATGACCTAGATAACTTAATCTTAATCCTGAGCTAACTATGAACTCCTGTTCACTCGGAATTATCCTTAGATCTGCATAGGTGAGAGCAACTCATCATAGCTGGCCCAATAAGCCTCTCATTTTAAGGGTAAGATCAAGTAGATAGCTGGGAACATAGGGCGCAAGATGGAATTCACTCCTACCCGTTATAGGGATAGTAGATAGGTTGTTCCCTTTAGTACTGAATCCAGGTCTTGAACAAGGGGTCCCACCCTCTCCTTGGCCCGAGAAGGATTCGGTTTATAGGTTGGATCTTAAACCAATTGTTTATTAGAGGATCAGTGGAACTTAAGAAATAAGATGTAGTCTTGGGGGTAAAACAGTTTTTATGACCCAGCTGAGATTACGAACAACCTATGAAAGATTAGCTTACTAATTATGGTTATATCAAATGGACACAAATATATCTATAGCGAGGGGAGTGCAACTACGGGACTATAGTGAAATGACCCGTTAGTTAATGAATGTTGATTAGCTCCGTCTAAAGATATTAGCCAGCTAATCTCGAATCGTTGGAGCCCATGATCTATAGGTCCATTAGGTTCCCCTACTAGCTCATATGGAATAAACTTAGAACAGTATGATAGAATAATTCGAATTCTTCGAATTAGGTTATGAGAGAGAAATCGACAAGTATATGTGATATAGTGGTTTCAGTTTAGAGATACAGCTTTAATATTTAAATATGATTTAAATATCAAGAATATGAATACGTTCATATTCAGAAGCTCGGAAATAATAGAAATGGTCAAAGATGTAAAAAGTCAAAGAGTTGACTTTTGACTTTGAAAAGTCAAACTTTGACCGACCTTATATTCAAATGTGATTTGAATTTTGAGAAAATGAATGCGGATTCATGCTCGGGAGGTCAAAATTAGTCAACACGGAAAAAATCATAAAAAGTCAAAATGTAAACTTTTTGGTCAAAGTTTGACTTTGACGAAATGACTATTTTGCCCTTTGACTAAAGTTAGTGGAAAAATTCAAACTTTTGTTAGATAATTCCACTAACAAAATAGTGGGCTAAGTGTTGGCTTATAGTGGAGACATTAAGCCCACTTAGATAGTGGATTCTAGGTGTTGGGTTTTTATGAATTTATTTCATGCAATTGTTGTATGGTTTTTTCTATAAATTGGGCTTTTTAATTTTGTTCAAAAACTTTTGCCCATTTTGCCAAAAAATCTAAACTCTTTTCTTTGAGGAAAATTCATAACCCAATCCGGTTCTGAGTCTAGAGGGTAGTAGGTCAACTCTAGTGGTGGTCCGAAAGAATTCGGGTCGAGATTCAGCGAGGAAAAGCGAGTTTCAGGAGCTTCAAAGGTAAGGTTTCGAATATCCTATCCACTTCAATTTGCATGCTTATTTCCTTTTGTTTAGAAGCAATTAGAGTGTAATTAGGTCCTAATTCCTCTGCGTAGGTCTCGTGTTCCATCAAGAACATACTAGGACTTACCCAAATCTTTAATTTGGAACTGGGCAGCTAGCCAACTTTTAATGTCAATCAGATACCTTACATCATTCCTAATGAGTAAGATATCATCCACATATAGTACCAGGAAAGCTACAGAGCTGTTGATGATCTTCTTGTAAACACAAGGCTCATCAACATTCTGGTCAAAGCCAAATGACTTGACAGCAGTGTTAAATCTGATGTTCCAAGATCTAGATGCTTGTTTCAGCCAATAAATGGACCTATTAAGCTTGCAAACTCTTTGCTCTTGATCTGGAGCTATGAACCCTTCTGGTTGAGTCATATAGATGGTCTTTTCAAGATTACCATTAAGAAAGGCAGTCTTGACGTCCATTTGCCATATTTCATAATCATAAAATGTGGCTATGGATAGGAGAATCTTGATAGACTTTAGCATGACAACAGGTAAGAAAGTTTCCTCATAGTCAACTCTCTCAACCTGGGTATAACCCTTTGCCACGAGTCTAGCCTTAAAGGTTTGTACCTTTCCATCTACAACTCTCTTTTGCTTAAAGATCCACTTACACCCAATAAGTCTTACTCCATCAGGTGGATCAACAAGTTCCCAGACGTTATTGAAGTACATTGACTCCATTTCCTGGTTCATGGCCTTAACCTATTCATCTTTGTCAACATCCTCCATTGCTTTCATAAAAGACAATGGATCCTCGACCCCATCATTCGTAATGATGTTATGGGCTTCAGTCAAACCCGTGTAGCGATCCGGTGGGTTCATAACCCTCCCACTACATCAAGGCAGTCTCAACTCTTGAGCTGGTTGACTAGACATTCCGACCTCAACAACTCTTGTTGATCTGTTGGCCTATTCAACAACTCTTGTTGAACCCTCAGTAGTCTCAATCTCACTAGAGATCTCACGTATAACGAGCTTACTTCGTGGCTTATGATCCCTCATGTGGTCTTCTTCCAAGAAGATAGCATTTGTAGAAACAAACACTTTGTTCTCACTTGGATCATAGAAGTATCCACCTCTCGTTTCCTTGGGGTACCCTACAAAGAGGCAAACATTCGAACGCGGTTCCAACTTCTTTGGGTTAGTCACTAGCACATGTGCTGGACAGCCCCAAATCCTGAAGTGGCGTAAACTACCTTTACGGCTGCTCCATAACTTAAAAGGTGTTGCAGAAACACTTTTTGAGGGAACGTTGTTTAAGATATAACATGCAGTCTACACTGCATAACCCCAAAACGAGTCTGGAAGATGAGCATAACTCATCATAGACCAAACCATGTCCAACAAGGTTCTGTTTCTCCTTTCTGATACACCATTCTGCTCAGGTGTACTAGGGGCTAAGAGTTAGAATGCAATCCCATGTTCTATCATATAGTTCTGGAAGTGGAGGTTCATATACTCTCTACCATGATCAAATCGTGGTGTTTTTATCTTCTTACTTAACAAGTTTTCAACTTCAACCTTATACTCCTTAAACTTGTGAAGGGTTTCAGACTTACGTTGCATTACGAAGAGATACCCAAACCTTGAATAATAATCTATGAAAGAGATTAAATATTCATACCCACCTCGAGCTTTAACATTCATCGGACCACGGAGGTTTGAATGTACAAGCTCCAAGGCTTCCTTGGCTCTGTAACCTTTTCCAGTAAAATGTCGTTTAGTCATCTTGCCTTTGAGGCATGATCCACATACTGACAAGGAGTTTTCTTCTAAACTCTTTAGAAGTCCACTTTTCACCAACTTCTCAATCCTGTTGAGGTTGACCTACGTTAGGTTTTAAGAAAATACCCATTGTAAAACAAAACAACATCCAATAAGGTTTTAACAAAACTAACATGAACCCCGTGTGACATCTAGTTTCGCAATGATGCTTCAAAGGTTTAGGACAAAAGCTGTCAAAAGGAGGTCAGTTATCCCTCCTCTGAATTGAGAAGTTCTCAACTAGTCATTAATACCATAATAACTCTTGTTCCTATAACGACAAGTCATCGTTGATTTGGCCAAGAGATCATTAACTTACTTAACAATCTCTCGTAAGTGTGACCTGCCATTTTAAGCCCTAAAGGTCCATCCCAAAAGGCCAATCCGAAGGAAAAAAATCCGATTGGGGTAAAACCTAAAGCGATCCTATCCATTTCTTGAGTTCACCTTGATATTGACCAAATGTATAAAACCCATCCAAAGGGGGGCGCTTCGAAGGCGACACGAGGGCGTACAGAATGATCTCACAGTATGAACCAATGACAAAGACCATAGGACATGTTGACACACACCCTTCACCCACTTATTATAAAGACTCTCTCCATTCACCTTGATATTGACTCATGGAAACACCATTCGAAGGGGGATGCATCCTGGGCACCACGAGGCCAAGCATGAATCTCACGGTGTGAACATACAAGGAGAAACGTGAGTGGAATCATAGACATATCTGATACGCCTCTTCCTCCCACTGAGTATTTTATAACCTAGAGTTTAGCTTACTTAGAAAAAAACACGGCTATGGATTTTAACTAAGTGACTTTTAGGTTTTCCCAAGAGTAACATTTACCTTGGATAGTGAAACAACTTTTGATCATCATACATTAAACTCTTTAATGGAATCTTTGACCAAACCATCGTATGCTTGTTGAAAATCTATCCAATTCACCTTTCCAAGTAGGTTCTCAGGTAGGGGTGTTACGTCTCCGTCAACTTAAGAACCCCAGCCTAGCCAGAACCCACCTTAGACAAAAGGTCCCTTATAGATAGGCTTACAACAAATTTAATCTTTTATTTCAATCAATTTAATCCTATTAAACCATTTTTAAAAGATTAATCTAGGTTACTAAACTCTTTAAAACCACTTGAACTTAGGTCTATCTCAATCCAATTTTAAAACCCTATAAAAAAGTTTGAATTCACTCTAAGTCTGCAGGAAATTCTGAATTATTGATTTTAGGTCTAATTTCCTTTGTAACGCTTATAAACGGAAACAACCACAATGTTAAGCTAACACATGCAAGGTATTCATAACGCTTATAAACAACATAAGTGTCATGCTCAATGCATTGTCCATTCATTGCTACTTCTTTTATATAACACTTATACAAAATCGCAATGAAACAAGCAAAACATGTTTCCATCCACCTTTAGACTATAACATTTATAATAAAAGGATGATGCATGATAATGCTGACTGCATGCAAAATATAACTCTTATATTTCATGATGCATGCACATGCTTTCAAGTAATTTTTTCATGCTCGATTATAACAGTAATACATGATGCATGACCTAAGGTGGGTTTTAACTATATGACAAACACTCTGACATATAAGCACCATACATCACATGTATAAGCAATAAAAGTGAATGAAGTGGGTGAAATTGCCTTAAAAACACAAAAGAAAAGCTAACTATTACAAAGACAAGGAGTCTTCGGTTCAAACAGGAGAATCGGGTCTTGAACCGCTTGGGCAAAGCATCGCTTCTCCAACCATCAATCGTGTACTAAACACCCCGCGATTATATACACAATAAAACAAACTCTTTACTCTATAGCTTACTAGTGCTCCCAGAGTTAAACGATCATTTAGCATTTCCTAACGATCGTTTAGAAAAATCCAAACGATCCTTTAGCTATTACTATAGGATTGCGTACCTTTACTAAGCGATGAAGCTTGAAGTACACGATTGCTTAGCGTGCTCCATATGATGCCCGCCTTTCGAGATCGTCTAAACGACTACGATGCCGCAAAGCACCATCGCCTAAGCGATCACTTAGCTAGCGCATTCGTATTGCATACGTGTGATCGCATAGGTAGTAACTAAGCGATGAAGCTTGCTAACTACACAATCGTCTAGCGCACGATCCACCATCCGTTAATTGCCAGACACTCCACTAAAGATCGACAGCTAAACTCTCCTTACCACAAATATATTATATGTCCATCTTAACCAATCAGTAGTGCGACAACCCTTCACAAATTGCTCGTAAGTACAGCTTGGCCAATAACCGTTATGTACCTGTAGTTACATCTATCTCCTTAAGTATCACTGCTCCCTCTAATGAACATAAGTCATAGTCCTACTACGACTGAGTTCTCTCTTCAAAAGAGAAGTTGTGGCCACTATGTTCAAGCCCCGAAATCAACCCTTAAGGAAGCAATCTCTCTACTTATCCCTATTTCGGGAAAGAAGTGAATTCTATCTTGTGGATTGAGTTCCCAGCTCCCAGATTAGACAAGTCCCCAAAAATGTAGGCATATTGAGTTGGCAATCTGGCCACTCTCATCCATACTAATCAAAGGGCTGCTCTCAAAGGCAGGAGTTCCCAAAACACTCAGGATTGAGGTCGTGTCACCTATGGCCGTTTAGGTGAGATGTAAGTCTCTAGTATCAACGACGTTATATATACAGAGTCTAGTCATCTCGTGGTCCAAGTATTATACAAAATCTTTGTATAGGACACCCTCGCTCGCATGTCTCCACATGAATGGTCAGGATCAATCATCTGTAGTAGTTTACAACACTTGTAAACCTGTACAAAGCTGGCCGTATCCGTAATGTCACTAGGATCAGGTATCCCTCCTTAAACCTTATACTACATACCTATTTAGGTTATCACTTAAGATATGATCCACTTGTATATGACATATATATGCTTAAGTTCACATAAGATAACTAAGGAGCTTTGTTTATTGGATATGAGTAAATGCCAGAATTAAATAACACTTATTTTATTCATTAAACAATGTGTATCTTTATAAAACAACGAGACTCCGGGAGAATTAGGACACGAATCCCAACATTTTAAGGCATAGCAGTCCTTCTTCATGTGTCCCATTTTGTGGCAAAAATGACACTTGATCTTGGACTTGTCACCACTATTCTACTTCCCCTTCCCATTATTATTTCTTTTTCCCTTTGAAAACAAGCCTTCTCCTCCTTACTGATCTTTCTTGCTCATTTGTAACTCTAGTTCTCTGACTCGTATTGCTGAAATGAGCGCTTCTGTAGTGATTCTTTCTCTACCCTACTTCATGGTTGTCTTGACATTTTTAAATGATTCTGGTAGAGAGTTAAGTAATATGAAAGCCTCATTTTCTTCCTCAATATTATCTCATATTGATTTGAATTATGAAGACAGTCTCTTGAACTTGTTCAAACTATCAATGAGGGACTTAGCAGCATCCATCTTGTAAGTGAAAAATCTTTCCCTTAAGAAAACTTTATTAGATAAGTCTTTGTTGAGATAAATCTTGTTCAGTTTGTTCCAGAGGGCAGAAGTAGTAGGTTGGTCAACAATCTACCTTAAAACACTATCTGTGACATTCAAGACAATGGTTCCATAAGCATTTACCTCGATTGTCTCTTTCTCTGCATCGGTGAGTGTTTCAGGGTATTTTGCAGGGTCTGTGATGGCTAGTAGTGTCTTTTGCTGTCCCAAAACTGCCTTGATCGTTTCTTTCCATAGTTAAAAATTTGTCTTTCCATCAAACTTCTCGATTTCATACCTGGTTGTAGCCATTCTTGAACTTCAAGATTCACTTTTCTGGTTCGAAGTATACAAGAATCTTGGATCTGTCTTGAACTGTTCACTGAGCTCTGATACCTTTTGTTGTCCTAAATAACTATGATCTTCTTGCTTTCAGTCACAAACTACTCAAAATTAACGGTCAAGTACACTTCAAGACTTAGGGGAGGCTGTATGCTTAAGGCTTCAAAACTCTTCAATCGTTACCTGAAGGTAGCTCAATCGTGTAGACGAAGCTCCAAAAAACTAAACGATAGTTCAATTATGTAAACGATATTGAGAAGCACTAGACGATCGTGTAGAGGATAGTTGTGTAGAACTAAACGATTGTATAGACTGAAGGAGTATATCAGCATGTAGCGAAAGCAACAAGGATTAATAAGTATTCTAATTCATTAATTTTGGCTATAAATAAAGAATGTGCATACAATAATAATAGGGTTTCAAGTAATACCTTTGTAGAACATCCTAAATATCGATTCTCAGCTGCAAAACTTCTCCAAATCTCGTTGTGAGCCACCTCACGATCTTCCCCACTATTCTCTTGAAGCTTTAGATTGAGTTATGGGACTCAAGATAAGCTTGAATGAAAGGAACTTGGAGAAGAACCCACTACAACAACCCGCTTGAAGAATAGTTTCTTCAACTCGAATTTTCCAGAAAAAACTCTATTGATGCATGCCTCAATTCCACTTCAATCTTCTCTATTTATTGCAGGACTTTCATGCAAAGAAGATGGCTGCATGAAATGCAACTCATACTTGGAGTTATTGATGCCAAACTTAAGTGGGTTTAGTATGAGCTACTTCAAGATGATAATGTAAAAATTCACAATTCCATTTTGTGTTTTTTCCATTTTCAAATTTCAAATTTGATTTCTAAAACCAATTTGAATTTTTGTTTTTTGAAAAAAAAAAGATTAAAAAAGTTATTAATTTTACAAAAATTAATTTCATAAATTAATTTTCTAATTAATAATAAATAATTAATTAAACAATTTAATTAATTCTAATTAATTTAATATCAATTATTAAATTAATTTTACACAAATTCCACCTTCATGAATTTAAATCATATTTAAATATTAATTAATTATTCGATTCCATTTAATTCTAATTTGAACGTTTCAAATTAACTTATCACACAACTCTAAAGCTAATCCATTTATGAGCTAGTAGGGGGACCTCGCAGACCTACAGATCATGGGCTCCAACGATTCGAGATTAATTGGCTAAACTCTTTACACCGAATTAATCCCCATTCGTTAACTAATGGGTCACTCCACTAAAGCCCATAGTTGCACTCCTCTCACTGTAGATATATTATGTCCATATGATTTAACCATAATTAGTAAGTCGACCCTTCACAGGTTGTTCGTAATAACGGATGGGTCAAATATCTGTTTTACTCCCGAGATTACGTCTTATTTCTTAAGTTCCTACTGATCCTCTAATGAACAATTGGTTTGTGATCCAATCACTAAACCAGATCCCCTCTCAACCCAGCGAGAGGATGGGGCCTCTTGTTCAAGACCTGGATTCAATACTTAAGAGAACAACCTTTCTCCTATCCTTAAATTTAAATCAAGTAAGGGTAACTTATTTCTTAGTCCGATCTTATGCAATCTCATTGCATATGATGCCCCCACTGTTCATGTCAATGCATGAATGAATATAGATCACTTCGTTTGTAGTATCTTTACAATACTTTATAACAGCTATAGAGTAGGCCACATCCAATAGTGTTACCAGAATAAGGTACCTAACCTTAATCATGTACTATAGACCATTTTGGCTGTTTACTCGAACTTGATCCATCTCTATGTCTCTATATAAAGCTCAAGTATTCATATAATAGCCATGAATTTAGACTTTAAGTATGCAATTTATAGAATCAATAATAGGTTTATTGACTATAGAATATGTTTATCTTTTTACAAACTGCGAGTTTTAGGACATAAAATCTAACATAGACGATCGTATAGACGATGCGATGCGAAGCTAAATGATCGTGTAGACGATGCGATAGGAACTAAACGATCGTGTACATGATACTTTACTAAAAGCTAGACAATTGTAGAATAAGAATGAAAGAACATAAGAGTTTAAGTGGTTCGGCCAAAGGCCTACGTCCACTGTGCAAATCGGGACGGTCTCTTTTATTACTTCTTTTACAGAATGAAGGCCTTACTCTCTCTCTCTCTCGTTATTCTCACATTCATTTTCCTTTCATGGTCAACGAAGAAGCTCTAGTGGTTACAACAACATAACAGAAAGAAGGCGACAACGTTTTAACTGCCTGCAACATCGTTTCTTGTTTTCGGTTCTTCCTGTAACAGGATGCTTGAGAATATATATAAATATATTCTTTTGTTTATGGTATTCAGTCAATGGTCAATACTTTTTGTATATAAGATAAATGGCAGGAGCTAGGTGGAATATAGAACAAAATTGTTGTATACAATGACATAATAATTCAGGAAAAAAAAATAGAGTTCATCTGGAACATTAAATCGGGATCTTGCTGGCAATGGTAAACATGCAAGGATGTGATTTCGTGTGTTGACTGATGGTCTTAGGTGAATTGTTCGTGATCAGGAAGGTCTTTCCATTTTAAGTGGATGTAAATATGAAAATCTTGTTGTGTTATTCAAATTCTATCTCCTTTACTTGTCCAAAATTGTATAGTAAAAGATTGCTTATATAATACACGTATGAAACAAACATTAATTAAAAGAAACCAAATTCAACGTTAATGGTTGAATTTCTCATTACAAGATAAATGCAAGGTAAGAAATTGAGAGGGGATTATTTTGGATGTTATTTATTGAGAAAAATAGTATATAAGAATTGAATACACTAGCAAACTGATTAGAATTCAACTAGAAACAATATAGTCAATATATAATATTCAAACTTAAACTTAAGCCAGATGAAGCAACAAAAGGCTTAGATATGAAAATAATCAAAGACTGAAACAAACATCAAAACCTTTTGAGATTTAAGACCTAGTCTAGGTATACTTCTGATAAGCATTGTCCTGAAGCCAATTATTCGCTCTGCACATGCTGCAATCAGACTATAGCGACATATTAGATTCGAACTATCATCATTTCATAGGCTTTAGCCCCATTTTCCTTGATGTATATGTGACTTACTCTCTTGATAATCCTTTCGTTAAAGGATCTGCAAATTTCTTTTTCAACTTCACATAACCAATGGAAGTTATTCCATTAAAGAACAATTGCTTTATGGAATTATGAATGCATCTGATATGTCGTGACTTGCCATCATAGACATTATTTTTTACTCTCATAAAAGCCACTAAATCATCATAAAAAATACATATTGCATTTACAGACTTTGACCACAATGGGATATCTTCAAGAAAACTGTATAGGCATTTAGCTTCTTCTCCTATTTCATGATGAACTATAAACTCTGATTCCATAGTAGAGCATGTTATACACGTCTATTTTGAAGATTTTCATGATACAGCTGCTCCATCTAAGGTAAAATTATACCCACTGGTTGATTTAGCCTCTATTCGAAAGCCAATTAGCACTACTAAATCCTTCCAGTACATGTGGATACCTCGTATAATGCAATCTACAGTCTAGAGTATACTTCAAGTACCTTAGAACTCTGACTAACGCATTCCAATAATCGTGTCAAGGATTGTTGGTGTATCTTGCTAACCTTCCTACTGAATAGGCAATATATGGTTTTGTAAAATTAATTATGTACATTAAGCTACCAATAACTCTAAAATATTCTAGAGAAGACACACCTTTATCATTGTTTTTCTTCAACTTACAATTTGGCTCAAATGAAGTAACACCAATTTACTCTCAAAATGATCAAATTTTCTCAGAACTTTCTCTATATAGTGGGATTGAAAAAGTATGTATCGACTTAGATTTTCTATTATTCGAATTCCAAGGATAACATCAGTAAGATCAAGGTCTTTTATATTAAAGTTAGTTTTCAACATCATTTTAGTGGAATCAATGACACTTCTACTTGTGTCCATGATTAACATATCACCCACATACAAGCAAACAATGACATACTCTTGATTCATGGTTTTAATATAGATACATTTATCACACTCATATCTTAAATCCATTTGGTAAATAGTGTGATCAAGCTTTTTATGCCATTATTTGGGTGCTTGTTAAAACCCATACAAAGACTTGACAAGTCTGCAAATTGAATCTTCAAGTCCTTTAACAACAAACCCTTCAAGTTGTTCCATATGGATTTCTTCATCTAAATATCTATTTAAAAAAGCAATTCTTCAACCCATTTGGTGTATTTCCAAATTTTGTAAAGCTGCTATTGCAATTAACATCCTTCTAGATGTAATCCTTGTCACTGGAGAATATGTATCAAGAAACCTAGTCCTTTTTGGTGAAAGCCTTTAACTACCAAGCTGGCTTTGTACTTATCAATAGTATTGTCAGCCTTTAGTTTTCCTTAAAAATCCATTTACTCCCAATTGATTTACTTCCAGGAGGTAAAACAACCAATGTCAAGGTATTGTTCTATAAAATGGATTCTAACTCACTATTGATAGCTACTTTCCAAAAAGGTGTATCAAGAGATGATACAATTTCTTGAAAAGTCTGAGGCTCACCTTCTATCAAATAAGTTATGAAATCAGGTAAAAAAAAAAAAACATATTTTGTTTGGGTAAAATTTGAATGATTTGTCTCCATCAATCATGTCAAAATAGGACAAACCATGAGCCTCTCATCTTTCATAGCAATCACAAGTCCCTTGATGTCTATAAAAAGACTTCCAAAGCTCTCCAAAATAGTAACGAAGAATCCATTCTTCCTTCAACATAGAAAAGTTTTTAACTTCTATTTATTTTTTTTTTCTAGCATTTTTTGAAGATTTGAGTTGCAACAATAGCACATATCCGATCTCCTTCGAAAGTTTGGATGGTCATATCTCAATTCATCTTGACAAATCTTGAATTAGGCTAGATTCAAGGCTAACGTGCATCCTTTTCTTCTAAGTTTTAATTTCTTTGTTCTTTATTTCATCGTCTCAAGTTTAGTTTCATTTTGATCTATATATTTCATTTCTTCAACTTAATTTTTCAACAACATTGTTTATGTATGTCAATTTCATTTTACACTGGTCTGAATTTAAGTTTATTTAACTCTCTCTTTTACTTAGTTTACAACGAATTTCTTTTGATCTCAAATTTTGTTCTTTACTTCTTTAATCCTGAGCTAAGCTGTTGATTCAAATATGTGAATACTCCGAAGAAAGTAGCAAAGGTCTAATATATAAAATAAGGTGACTTAGCTCAGTTCAATATAACTTGATTTTCTTTTATTGATTTTCGAGTAATAATTGTTAGTACTCTAGATTGATCACCTAGATTAGTATACTAAAATTAAATCTAATACCGAAAGGGTTAGGTGAAATTTGATTATCATAAAAGTGATTTAGAAAAAGAAACTGAAAATAGGATTTTGCTTTTAACCCTAGACATAAGGCAAGACCTTTAGAACCGTGGGATTGTTTTATTTATTACCTAAGTTCATATTAGCTAAATAAATATAGGCTTAATGGTATAGAATCCTATATATACTTCTTTTATGATCGAATAGGTGGTCTTTTCAAAAAAAAGAAGAAGAAGAAGAAGAAGAAGAAGATCAAATTGGTGTTGAACTCACTTCATCAATATATTAAATTTGAGCAAAGTTACAAGTTTTCATATTAGGCTACATTTTCTTTAAAAAGGAGCATGAACATGTTGGAATTCCAACTTTTTCATTATTATTTATCAAATTAAGTTCTTACCAAATATTCAAATCAATTTTTTCTTGTGACTAGAGTTGTAATTTTGAGAAAAGTTTTTGTTGTTTCTAAGAAGTTTGTTAAAAACTGTTTCCTTGAGAGATGACTTAGATCCTTTTACAACTTATCGACAGTTTGCACTTTCATTAGACTGAAGATTTTTCTTTAAAATGATTCAACAATTTAGTCAACGTGTTTTAAGTTTATTAGAAGGTTTTGACACTCTTCTTTGGTCCATTAGTATCAAATAAGTATATTAGTGATAGATCTCAATCACAATCTACAGTGATACAAATTATGATTGGCAATAGATTTTTATTACTATTTATCACTGATCTAATAGGCAGTAATAAAGGTCTACTATTGAAATTAGCAGTTTTCGTGCTTCCATCTTTGTGTGTTCAATTGGTTTTTTTTGGACGTTTTCTATGGGTTGGAGGTAAATTTTGCTATATTTTCAATTAGTTCTAAGTTTTGCTATTTTTTTTGCAATATCTTGGCCTCATTTTTGCTATATACGGAAGGAACCCTAAAAAATAGTAAAACAAAATCCTAAACTAGAACTAAAATAATATGCATCATAAACATAGACCATTATAACCTGGACTAATATAATTTGTATCCTACAGATAGACTAATATATAACCAAAACTATTTTAGTATCAACCCCAAACACAGGACATTATAATATAAACAAAAATAGTTTACACTCCAAACACAAATTATTACAACTTACATACTATTATAAGCCGCAATCTATAATAATTACTGATTATAGTAATCACATAGCGCCTCAAACACCCGTTAACTTCAATTGGCTCCTTTAACACTCGATCGTCGATGCTTTGGCCGAATTTGACTTAATTATTTATTCTCGATTCATCTCCTAGAAGTTGTTTGTGCTTTTTACATGAATAGATTAATCCCGACAAAATGACTAGATTTGCACACGAACAAAGTAGCCTTATATAAAAATCACATAGAGTAACAATAAATAGCCCCGCAATTGGGATATCAACTACCCATTCATAAACATTACACAAATATGACGAATCACCTATTTTTTAATAGGTGGAGTGTCATCATTCAACAATCTCAACAAATGCATGATGGATCCTCAACCCTCCCTTCCACCTATTGGTCCAAACTTCATAGAGACCAAAATAGAGCTTCAAATCATCATTATCAGGCTTGAAAGCGGGGACTTGGATGATCAATTGATCATCATCGGGAATGGTAATCCTTTTCCCAGTAGGTAGGGCTGCAAGACTCATTTTCTTGAACGAGTAATTTCCCCTTCTCCCAATCTTTGCCATTATGTAAACACTACAATCATCCCATCCAAATGCATCTGGTCTTAGTGATATCACGAACCCTACTTTGTACTTTTCTTCCACCAAAACATCTTTCTCAGTTGAACCAGTTACTTCCAGCCAACATACTTGTTTCAGCTCTGCAAAACTGTCTTCGTTCCTCCTACAAGTTCATAACTTCTAAATGTCAACAAAATAGTTTCACCAAGAAGCATATATAATAACACAATTTCTTTTCCATTTTTCAGTATTTAATTTAAAAAATAAGTCTTTGGAAAGAAATTGTCGTGTTTGACAATCACTCAAAATAGCTTTTCAAATGTATTTTAATTCATTTTTATCAAAAGTATTTAAATAAAAATGAATTTTTTGAAAAACTTTTTTTCTCAAATCAATCCAAACCGTCCAAAATATAATAGAAATAGGGTAATTGCAATTAGTAGCATTTTTAGGAATAATAACAAAGTGTATAACATCATTTTAAAATAACAGAGTGTAAAACATCGTTGATAGACTCTTACCAGTGATATGGTCTATCACTGATAGACTATTTAAATTTGATCATATTTATAATTTTTTATATATTATGTTATATCTATTAATACTTTAAGTCTATATTTGCAACTATTTCATAGAAATATATATATATATATAAATTTTGAGGAGGAGAACTTCTCTGCCCTTTTCATCAAGGGTAGAAGATCCTTTTTATTTCTATGCAAGAAAATCAATCTTCTTCTTTGCAATATGAGTCACTTTTCTATTGTATTTTATTAAATATTGTATTTCAACGTCTTAGATGTGTTTTTTTTTTTATTGTATTTCAGTGTTTGTATTCTATTTTGTACTATTGTTATTAACTTGTATATTAAATTTATCTATATCCTAGATTTATTAAAGAAAAAAAATATGTATGTTCAACGTCTCAGTGTCCTTATATTTTAGAAATATATATATATTAAAAAATATATAAAAAAATGATGCATTTTTAGACGTATCCGTATCTTAATTTTTTAGAAATTAACAAATCTGATCATATATGTATCGTGTAGTCATATCTATGTATGTACTTTATAGACTACAAGAAAAATAGTCTATTGCAGCGATTTATTTAATCTATAATAGCAATATTTAACCACTGTAACATTTATAGCAACATTTATGGAAGTGGTAATTTTTTTTATATATGAAAAATTGTTAAGTTTTTTACTTCTATTTTTCCACAAGAAACAAAAAAGCTTCGAAGTGCAAGTCCAAATGTATTGCAACACATAAAAAATTGTTGCAACTAAATTGGTATAACATACAATATTGTAATATTTTTGTTTTAAATGTTGTTGCTACTAAATGGTTGCATTTGAATTAAATTATTATTTCAATATTTTAAGCTCTACAATGTTATAGTTGCAATCGTTTCTATTACAACAGTTAATAAAAATGTTGAAACATAGATATATTTGTAAGGATCTATAATTGTGTCATTAATGAATCATTGCAATTGAATATAGGTCACAACAATTTAAAAAACATTGTGAAACAAAAACCTCTTCGATATGTATACATATAGCAACGGTTTGCTTATGTGTTTTTATAGACGACTGCAATTCTATAAATCTTCGAAGCATTTGTCAAACCACTACAAAAAATTGCTACAATAGATTTGTTTTTTTTGTAGTGATACTACTCAATAAAAAAACAAGAGAGAGAAACACGACGAGGGATTCGTCACGAGGACGATTTTTTCATCTTTTCTACAACCAATATCAATGATTTTAGAGTGAATAAAAAAAAAAAAAAAACTATGTTTTCTCTTTTTTTAGATTGACAAATTAAAGTTGACTTTTTTCTTTTCTTCAAAGGTATTGTAATTAAATTGTGGGAGAAATCAAACCTCTGACTTCGAGGTCGATAGTATAAGTACTATGTCAATTGAACTGGTTCATGTTGGCAATTAAAGTTGAATTTTAGTTCTAAAATAAGTACCATTAAAATATAATAGATTATATTAAAAAATGAGAAAGTCGAAGCTTACGTGTCTCGATGAGGTAAGTTCCAAAATCGCTTATCTTTACCCCATGTAATATTTAGAGCCCTTGGATAAATTTTGAATTTGTTCTCCTGAAATATTGTGAATTATCAAATGAAATGCTATATTTAAAAACCATATCAAAACGCAACTATATTTCAACCAAATTATAGATGCTATACGCCAAAGTCTAATGTTAAATTTTAGAAACTTATAAATCCTATGAACAAAACCGAACCATTACATATAGTCTAGAGACATTGTTTCATGTCAATTACTTTTATGACATAGTTGCCACTATTAATAATATAAATAAAAAATAGAGTATAAAAAAAACACTTTGTATAGCTGAGACTGTACATCAATGAAACTCTACCGTGTGGTAGATTTTTTTTATAAATGGACCAGATATGAGTCAAATGACAACAAAGTTTAGAAAAAATACATAGAAACGAAAATGAATAATATAGAGAAAAATGGGATTTCCGAGCTTTACCTCAATGTTCTTTATGGGAGAATCAGCCTTAAAGTGAGGATCGGGAGCCATTACGATGTTCTTCCAAGTCGAAGGTGAAAAAAGCTTCAGCTTTGGAGCTGTACGTTTTTGTAATGATGAACTCAGTTTTGTTTGTAGTTAATGATTCGATGTTTTCTTTACCTGTTTTGGTTTGTTGGTAGTAATTAAGGGCCTCTGCCAAAAGCCTTTTCTTTTATAGAAGAAGAAAGATGGAAGTTGTGGTGAATATATACCAATTTTATAGAAGATGGTATCAAAACCAAATTGAAAGGATTGGGCCTTAGCCGAATCAATTCATTTGGGACGAAGCTTCGTATTATTCAATTTCAAGTAAAACAAGGAATCGAATTTTCTTGAGATTTCATGCATACTGTTTCCAGTCGATTGTTTTTCTCTCTTCTTTTTGGTTTTCTTTTTCTTATTCCCCTTTATATCTTTTTGGAATAACATATATTCTTGTGTTAATGGACTCTCAATGTACATTATTCAAAGTTAAATGTAAGCCAAATGATGTATTAAAGCTTAAATATGGAATTAATCAAAGGTTTGAAAAAACCTCAAAATAATCGAAGATTTAATAATCAAGGTGCGCTTCTAATTAGCATTGTCCTGAAGATAATCATTCACTTTGCACGGGCTGCAAGCAGACTACAATGATCATCTCAGTAGGATACAACGAGTGACTTCGTTGGAAATGCAATCTCAAACTACTTAGATCTCGCAGAACTCTTGAATATTTTCTCTCAACTCAACTCAAGATGAAAAGAATGAAAGAAAGGAGAGAACTCTTGAATTTTGAAATGAGATGCAATAAATTAACAACCAAGTTGCTATTTATAAGCTAGCAACTTAGTAACTCTCCAAAATACAAAATAAAATTAAATAAATACAAAATGAAACATTTGTCAAATTTAACTCAGTTTAGTTATTACTTGATCAAATTCAAATATAACTCATTCAAATTGAAGAAACTAATTAACCTTCATACATGTTAATGATGGGATTTGAATTCCATGAAGTGGAAGTAATTGAATGCATTATGCCTCTAATTTTATTTTATAGAACATTACAATGTAGAGGATGGAAACTAACAGGATAAACCAATTGAATTGTAAGCATGCTTCTACCGGAAGATACATAGAGGAGAAGGGATCGAGAGGTACATACCCTTGAAGAACACTTCTTCATGGTTCCTTTTCATAGTAAGATCACGAACTAGTCTTCTCTTTTTCACCCGTCAACAACACAAAAACATGAACAACAATAAGGATACACCGCCACAAGTGAGTTCCAGTTATTCTAATGGTGAGAATTAATAGAGAGGTGTGGGCTTGTGTTGGTTAATTTTGGTGAAGGGAGGAGTTTTCTTGGTTGAGAGAATTATACGCACAGAGAGATAGGCAGGAAGATAAATGAAGAAGATTATAAAAATTGAACTTAAACTCCCACTTTGTGTTTCTAGTATATGAGAGAAAACGGGGATGAGGGAGTTATAACTCCCTCCCCTTTTTTAATTTTCAAAATTCAAAATTGAATTTTAAATAATAATATAATAGTTAATTTAATGTATATATCATATTAAACCATATATTATATCACATATAATATATAACCTATAGTTTATGTTATATCACATATAATATCACATATAGTTTATTATTCCTTCATGTAACCCATAATATTAATATGAATAAAACTAATATTAATTTTAACCTATAGTTTTGATATAAATCATATTCATAATTCATATATTTATTTTCTTCATTAAAATTTTATATTATAATGTATGACATACATTATATTAATTGTATCTTATACAATTAATTCTCTTTAATTAATTTAAACAATTCAAATTAACCCAGAACTGATTTGATTCTCATTAATCATTATTGAGCTAACAAGGGGATCTAATGGATCTATTGAAGCTCTAATGATACTTGATTAATTAATTAAACTCTTTAATTAAATTAATCGACCTTCATTAACTGTCGGTTACTCCACTAGAGACCGACAGTTGTACTCTTTGCAGTATAGATATATTTATGTGTCCATTGGATATAACCAATCAATAGTGCGTTGACCCTTCAAAAATTGGTGTTTTACCCCTATAGTTACATCTAACTTCTTAAGTACCACCAATCCTTCTAATGAACAATTACTCATAGTTCAACTATAATTGAACCCCTCCTCGAGCCAACAGAGGGTGTGGCACCACATTGTTCAGGTCCCAGAATTAGCCCTTAAGGAACAATTTATCTACTAACCCTAACAATCAGAAAGGAGTGAATTTCTTCTTGTGTAGTTGTGTTCCCAACTCCCCAACCAGATGAATCTCCAAAATGGTAGGTATATTAACAATAGAGAAGGAGTGAATTCCTTCTTGTATAGGATACCCCCGCTGACATGTCTCCACATTCGATCAAGATCAGATCATTTATAGAACATTACAACAATTGTAACAACTACAAAGTAGACCATATCCGTAGTGTTACAAGAATAAGGTATCAAGCCTTATCCCTCTATTATAGACCGTTCAGGTTATTACTTAAACATGATCTACCTGTATGTCTCCACATATATGTTTAAGTTACATCCAATATCTTTGGATCTTTATTTATTGATTTTGGGTTAATGCAACTAAATGTCAAATAAAATAAAATATATTTTAATAAATAAGTAATCTATTTGTACGTATACAATTTTACAAACTACAAGGCCACAAGATTTAGGGCATCAACCCAACAGCTATATTTGAATATGAAATATCATCTTAATTTGAAGTTTCAATCCAATTTGAAAGTTTCTAGCATTGAATTTAATCTACATAAATAAATTAATTTTTATGTTTAAATATTCACAAAAATTTCACTTTCTTTCACTATAAATACTCCTATAGGCATGAAAGAATACATTATGTAGACAAAAACCAACAAAAATATAGGCCAAAGGAAGTACTTTTTGAGTGCTTTTCATTCCCCCTTTATTGTTGATTATTACATGACATTGCAGGATTCTCTTTGATAATAAGTGTTATTTGTGTGACAGGCAATGCCTGCCATCGGCGGTTATTGAAAAACTAAAAAATAATTATTGCTGGGGCATGTGGCAAACCAAAAAATTTCTATTTCTCTTATATATATGCACAAAATAAAATCTTAATTTCTTTTGTATACACAACTCAACTTTTAATAAAAACAAAAACCAGCTAATTCACTTATTCAATTCAGAACAAAGAAAGTGAAAATTTGCTTAATCTGTAATCTATCAGCAACATACATTGATAAATATATTAGACTTTGAACTCTAAAGACCAAAAACTAGTTAACAATTTGGAGGGTCATATAGTTACTCTCCCAAAAAAGCTACAAAGAAAACATGCTTACTCTAAGTATAAAATAGAGAATCTTAAAATAGATGGATCATTGATCTGAGAAGATAAATATGCTTACTGTCCCAATTGGTTTATTTATTCTATAAAAAGTTACAAGTTTTATTTAATGAGTCGAAGAAGGATTCGACACCCTCCTTTCAATAAACATCACTCTCTTGAAGGATAAATGAAAAGACACTTGAAAAACTTAAGTCAAGGGTTTTCAAAATGTGAGCAAACCTCTTCTTCACCCTCATCTATGCATGCACGATCAAAAAGTCTTAAAATGGGGGCTATTGTCTCTTTGATTCACAAATCTATGCTCTTAATACCCCTTGGGTGGATGTTGAAAGAATTAGGTTAAAAGAAAGCTATACTATGGTTGAAGTTAGCTTAAGTTATAATTAAGATTCTTCATATTTCCATGTACATTATTTAAACAAACACCAATGAATGAAGTTCAAATTTTTTATTACTAATATTTAGAGTGAATTTAAATCAGAATTGTAATAATCACATGCAAAAAAGTATTAAAATCGACTTTGATAAAATAAAATAAAATAAAATAATTATTCTTAGTAACTCTCTATTATCTTAAATTAAGTTCCCAAATGATCCTAAACTAAGTTTAAATAATTTATTATACTAGTTTATCTATACTAACATAATATTCTTATAAAATTATGGAAATTCCCTCAATGATCGTGCAGGATATTGCAGATTTCTCCTCATTGATGGACAATGTGTCTCATGCCCTCAACTTGCACCTCAAACTCCAAGTTCGACCTACATTTTCTTTCTTTCTCTCTTCTTGATCCTTTACCTCTCCTTCATGGCTTGGTGTGCAACAGTTCGACCAGTCGTTCGATCACGTCGCCCAGTGGTGAAAAGAAAATATATAATGCATGTCTTATGCTATGCGTTGATCTCCATGTGTCGATGGTCATGCGTTGGACTTGAAAATATACAATATGCATTTAAGCATGTATGCGATGATCATGTACTCCTGTCACAAGTTTTCTCGCTTTCTTGCCAAGTATAACGAGAATGCAAGTTTCTTGGGATGATCCGAGGTCGAACACAGGGACTTGCAGCTCAATAATATTTCTGAAGTGATGCGTTTGAGGCGATGAATAAAAGTAAAAAGATAGGAGTTAAAGGATTATATGCTACTCCTACTTCTAACTAAACAGATTGAGCAATGGAAGTTTAACTATGAGAATGGAAAGAGATGCAGCAACTGTTAACACATAATAAGGTTCATTATGTTAGGTCGCTCGAGTAATCCCAGCTCGTCATACTAACGCATCGTACACCTCTCGGTGGCCAGCCACATGCCTATATCTCTATAATGCATGGTTGCGTTGATCATAAGATTGTGCCTATCTCTAGGAACAAAGCTTACTTTGCTTTAGTGTGACCCACCACTCACCTTCTCAGGAAGTTAGTTGTGGCTAGTCAGCTCATAGACAAGCATTGCGACAACTCATAGATAAGTGTTGCTACCGCCTCACAATAAGCAAAGAAGATTAACTCACTATACTCCCGCAACACACACCTCTCGGTAGGTTGCTACATGCATCCTATCTCTAGGCAACATGACTGAGTAGGTGACTACCTTTGATAACTAAGCGATGACTATTAACGATGATAAAGAATGAGAAGGTGAAGAATATGGAGCCGAAGGAACTAAGAGATGCATTGATTACAAAATATATTAATGTCTTAAGCCAAAATTTAATACAATACAGAGATAAGAGGAGAGATGGAAGGCTAGATGAAAACAATCTCTTGCTTTTCATCCAAAAGGCGTCAAGGCTACTGGTGGTTCTATGGATGGATGGTGGAGAAGTCCCTCTCGAGCTCTATCTCTAACATAAACTCCGGTTGTCACTTGGAAGGGGCTGTGGGGTGGAGAATCCTCAAAGAGTGGCTGCTCATGATCTCATCTGTGATCACAAAGATCTTCTTTAAGAAAGAAGCTCAGATGATTTGAAGTGAAGGTCCAAGGCTCTATTTATAGAGCTCAAACACCAACAGCATTGATGATTGCATTCTGACTCACTATTACCTTTGTCGCGGTATGGGCAATGTCAACATCACCTTATCTTGTTGATACTCCTAAGATATGCGTTCATGCTCGTTTCTCCCGAAGTACCAATGCATTCCTCCCACCATGCGATCTACCTTCTATCACGGTTATTACTCTGTAGCTGCAACATCCATGCGATGAACTCGTCTTCTTGAAGATTAACACATGCGATTAACTTTGCGATGGTCTGGGATCAACACATGCGATCGATTCCTATAATTGCTACAAAAATAGATATTTTGATGCAATATAATGCATGATATAGGGTTAGCAAGGTTTTTTAGTGTTGATCGACGCAAGCTCACTTTTCACATGAATTCTTAGTATTATCAACACATATTCTACTTGTTAACCCTCATAATTCTAAGTAAAAGGCTACAATAGCTTGTATTTCTACAAGCTGTCACCCAGCCACCATGTCGCCATCCTTTGTCTGTCTCTCACACCTTTGACCCATCTACTGTCACACCCCCTCCCAAATTTCCCTTTAAACTTGCAAGGAGATGTGACTGCAGCAGTTACCAACCCTCTCGCTGATACTTACTGCTTACTAACCTGCTTAACCTAACTTAGGACCCTGAAATGCATATATACTCAACTATAAACTTAAGACAATAACATTCATTAACAAAGTTTTACATTACTCTTTCATTAATACAACTTATATACTTTACATAAGCAGTGAGCCCAACACACTCAACTAGTCCCTATATGACATAATACATGCGTACTACTTTATACATAACCCACACTTAGACTTTCTAACAGTTTGGTCTTGAGAGGCAGAGCAATAGTAGAGTCGTCTTCTGAGGAGTGACCGCTCCTTATGGAGAAGACATTTAAACAGGGTGAGCTAGAAGCCCAGTGAGTGACTAACCTTTGAAACATAAAAGGCATACATATCAATCATGTTTAACAAAAGACTATGAACTAAAAATCGTAGCTGAAAACTGAGAAATTAGTCAAGTATTTACATAAAACTTCTCTACTGGTAACTAAACATAACATAGGCATCATAGTCATAAGCTCTAGAAGGCTCTTAAGCCTCAACTTCCACATTAAATATCTTTACAAGAGAACGACTCCTTTGGTCCACTCTTGAGCATAAACTTACTCAACTAAAACTTGGTTGGGGGAGGGACCCTCTGGCCCAACTTTCACTATAACCTTAGTCAAGGTGTGTCGCTTCTGACTATTTCTTGTGTCTTTAACTATAAGTCATCGGATAGCTTTCATAAAACTTGAGTCGTAAAACATAATAACATTCTATGAATACTTCCTGAATCTTAGTTGAGAATGAGCATTCATCGCTCAATTGTATCAGGGAAAGAGACCCATACTTTAGCCCTAGGTTACTGAAATACTGCCTAGGAGACCCATACTTCAACCTCACATTCAGAACTTTCTACGTGCACATGGAGTTACTAAGTACCGTCAACACCTTAGGTACTTCCTTGACACCTTCCATGCTTTCAGTATCCGGCTTACTAAAAACATATCATGCTTTAAAAATCATACATATTATGAATCTTTCAGAACATAGCTTTAAGCTTAGCATTTGCAGAAACTTAGCTATAGTCTTTAGAATGCATGCTTCAACATAGAATACTTAATCTGAAATAAGACTAACATATCACCTTGGCATGCGATAAAACAAGTACGTACTTGAGGAAAATGCTAAGCAATCTCATGAAACTTAATTGCTTGAAAACATATAAACATATCAATAATTATCACATAAACATCACACTTAGCTTTGTCTTATAGACTTATCTTTCCCTAATAGATTATGAATACATTGTTTGCATGCTTCTATTGTGATGGTATAATTTGCTATGATTGAATGATTTATCATGATAGTTTGATGAATTGACTATTGAGGTGTTCTGGAAATCAGTGACTTATGTTACTATGATCATTATAGCATGTTTATGGTTGATATGAAATATGAATGTTGTATATTGCATGATTTGACTGATGGTGATTGTTAGGACTGAAGGAACTCTTACATAAGAGTACCTTTGAACGGAAGCGGATCTTTATAAAGACATTGTGACAGAATTACCACATTTACATTCAAACATACAAATATGCATCATACTGTAAAACTACCGGCATGCTTTAAAATAAACAAACAAGAGAATAAGAACACTTACCAGTCCAAGAACCTTTCTTCATAGCAAATCTCCCTCTCCCCAAGGAACGGGTGCTCTCGCTCTCGTTGAAATGTTGTTCGTTGCTATAATGATTTGCTCTGGGAGTGTATTGTATAAAATAAATTGGAAAAATAGGTTCTAAATACAAGTGATACATTTAAGCTTTGATGCGTTTAAGTAATTGTAATGAGTTGGGGCGTTAGATATATGCACAGAACGCACACAACTCCGTGTAATAACGTTAAAGTTTTCCTAAACCAGACCCAAGTATAAATCTAATTTAGATTCCTGGTAAGTCCAGGGTCGAACTCAGGAATTCAGTTAAACAGACGCAGACCTTGCGTTGTATCTACTGTAGGGGTTTTCCTAAATGAATGTGAGAAATGTATTATTTACACTAAATTATCGTGCCTGGGCAAGAAGATACAAAAGAGGAGTGGTGAATGATGGATCATGCAAAAATGGAGTTTAAGGTAAGTGGACGCGTCGGTCTAAGATGAGTGTACATAATTAGGGTGTGATGTGAATGAGATGGGATGATTTGCTTATCTTTTGTTTATGCGTCAGACTTCATTCAACATTTCTCAACGTGAATAACATACAAAGCCTATCTCTAGGATGCATTCATCTAACACAAAATGCAATAGACACCAGTAAGTTTATCTCTAGCCGTACTAGGCATCCTACTTAATGCAGCTTAGTTATTCTTTCGAATAGTCTAAATGAAAGATGCTTTTACCAAGTTGTCAAGTTGGCTTGAGCGTTAGAATGAAGTTGTGCATAAAGTATTAATGCATTCAACATAAACAAGAAATAAATAATAGTAAGTATGATGGATCAAATATATGAATTTTATAAAGAAACAAGGAGTCTTTACAAAAATAATATTCAATCAAATGGAATGAAGGTGATAAATAAGAAGGAAACTGAGTCAAGCCAAAGAATACAATTTCTTGTAGTTCTTTGGCTCAATCTCGTTGTGTACAATCACTTGTATAGGAAGTGGACGGAGTGTCTTTCTCAAGATTGGCTTCCTCTACTCCCTGACCGGCGGTGGTGGTGGTTCTCAACCCTTTTGTTCGTCTCGACACCACGGTATAGCTTCTACATAATTAAGACTATGACTACAATATACAGAGAGTAAGGATCTTGATAATTTCCGAACTCTTAACTCTGGAGGGACTTCATCTATTTATAGGTGTTGGTCATGTCCACTTGGTGAATGGGCAGCATTAAAGTCCATGCCCTGGTCAGCATTAAAGTCCATGCCTTGGTTAGCCGACTGACTCTTGGAAGCTTTTAGCCGACTGACTCTTGGAAGCTTTTTAGACGCCGCCTGCTGTAGATGCCCATACTTGCAAGTGGTGATGTGACACAATCACCCTAGAGCAATGAATCTTCTCTGCGTTGAACTCCCTCCGACGCATGGCCCTTGCGTTAGAGCTTTTCCTGCGACACTTGTCTAATGCGTTAGCGTTAATCCTTGCATTGAAATCCTGCAGTACAATGCGTTAGTGCCGCGATATTTAGTAATAGAACTTTTTTTGTATGAGTTTGCGAATGTTTGAATAAATCCATGCGTTTCTTTTAAAAATGAGGAGAATTTATTATTAAAAACCTTAGTTGTTCCAACTTAAGAGCAAAAATAACTTGTATTTCTACAAGTTATCAAATGTCAAGCTATCGTTCAGCATCACCACCAGTCGTGTACCACTAACAGTCTCTACACAAACAGAAGGATGGGAACGACACCACCACTTGGAACCCTTAGTATTCTTGGTGTGAGAATCCAAAGTGTGGGCTTTGTTCGGATTTGGTAGAGGGGAGGAGGAAAAGAGGATCGTATACAACGATCAAGCAAGTAGGAGAAGGTTGCGTCTATCGTATAGACAAAATGCTTCATCGTTTAGGTTAAGTCCACGATCGTGTAGGAAATAGGCAGCGATCGTCTATACGATCATTTAGTAAATGCTCGGCACTACACGATCGTTTAGTAAAACGTAGGCAATCGTTTAGAAAGAAGCGCACGCGTGTAAGCGATCGTGTTGTAAACTCGAGCTATCGTATAGTCTCTGATTTCACTAAGCGATGGGCAGAAAACACTTTATGAGCAATTAATCGTGATTCTTGCAAAATGAAATTTTTTTTTATTTTATTCTTCAGTTACAAAAACCGATTGGAACATCCCACTAACGCACAGTTACGGAGAAAATGGCATGCACAATTATCTCATAATTGTCAAAATAAAATAATAAATATAATCATATTATATTCATTAACCTATAGTTTAATATCATATAACAATCATAGTGTTTTCTCCTCTACTAGATATAAATCATATTTATATCCATTTTCCTCCAATTAATGTATCTCATACATAAAGTCAATGATATCAAATATAATTAACCAATTTAATCATATCATATATAATCGAACTCCCTCTTGTTAATTTGAACATTTTAAACTGACCCAAAAACTGATTCTCAACGTGAATCCATTGAGCTACCAAGGGGACCTTATAGACCTATAGCTCTAAGCTCCAATAGTACGTGAATAGCTGACTAAAATTTTTTGACACGAGATCCACCATCCGTTAACTGCCAAACATTCCACCAAAGACCGACAATTGAACTCTCCTTACCACAGATATATTTCTGTGTCCATTGGATATAATCAATCAACAGTACGATAACCCTTCACAGATGCTCGTATGTACAGCTGGCCCAATTTATCGTTTTGCCCCTGTAGTTACATCTAACTCCTTAAGTACCACTGATTTCTCTAATGAACAATACAACATAGTCATACTATGTGTGGACACCTCTCAGACCATGAGAAGGTGTGTGGCACCACATCATTTAGGCCTCAGGATTAGCCCTTAAAGGAGCAGTCTATCTACTTACCCCTACTTCGAGGAAGGAGTGAATTCCATCTTGTGTAGCTAAGCTCCAAACTCCCAAATCAGATGAATCCCCAAAGTTGTAGTTTTAAGTCGACGACCTGGTTACTCGTACCCATGCAAATCAAAGGATCGCCCTCAAAGGCAGGAGTTCCCAACTCACTTAGGATTAAGGTCATGTTACCTATGGTCGTCCTAGTGAATGAAGTCTTTATCATGAACGACGTTATATAACGAGACGTTAACACTTTGTGGTCAGGTCTTATACAAATTCTTTGTATAGGACGCCCTCGTTCGCACGTCCCCACATGAATGATCTAGATTAGACCATCTGTAGTAAGACACAACACTTATAACTATTCCACAAAGTGAGCCACATCTGTAGCATTACCAGTATAAAGTTTCCCTCTTATATCCATATACTACAGACCATTTTAGTTATCACTTAAGACATGATCCATTTGTATGTCACCACATACATGCTTAAGTTACATAATGACAATAAGGGATTTTTGTTTATTGGTTTGTGGTAAAGAAAATAAAACATCCAATGTTCAAAGATAAGTAGTGAAGAAAATATCATATATTACATCACAAGCGTTTGTACAAACTGTGTTTACAAACTACAGGACACAAGACTTTAGGGCATCATCCCCAACAAGCACTCCTAATTGGTCGTGTACATCACATATTATAAACCTTTTAGATCACTTATTATGTTCATGAAGGACTGTGAGGTTCGATGCAGAAGTGTGGATCATGTCTCAATTTCAATTTCAAAAAATTATAATTACAGAGAAACACATTGTGCATTTTACAGAAATTTTACAACATGTTTTTGAATTAAGTAGAGAAGGGAGATTAGGTTTATAAACAAACTTACCCTTGAATGAACAACCTCCTCATGAATCTCCTCCTCGATCGGTCACGAACAATTCGAAAAACTCCCAAGAACATAATAATCCAAGATGACCACCACCACAAAATCATCCTCTATATTCTCCTTAGGGTAGGCTGAGAATATCAGGGAGTTGTAGGCTCTGAATCTTTTTGGGATAAAGATTTTAACTTTTTGAGAGAAAAGGAACTTTTGTGGGAGAATTCGTTTCAAATCACATAGAGTCCTTCTTTGTAATCTTCTGTGAAGAAGATGAAGAATACTTAAAAAAAAAAAAAAAAAAAAAAAAAAAAAAAAAAAACTCCCAGATCTCCCCTTTCCATGATTTCTCTTGGGGGGGGGGGGAATTAAACTCCCCCTTTAATTTAAATTTAAATTTAAATTAATTTAATTAATAAATTATATATATACACACACATATATATAATAATTAACTTATTAAATATATATAACTATATGTTATATCAAATACAACACATAGCCTATAGTTTATATATTGTATCAAATACAATACAATCTATAGTTTAAATTCTCCCAATCAATCATGGTATTTAATATAAATCAAATTTATATTAAATTTAATTATATAAATCTCATCCATATAATTAGTATTTGAATTATATTCAAATATTTAATTCCTCTCAAAATAAACTTTATGTTATAATGTATCAGACACTATGGACTTGTAGATTATATCACATATAATTAATTTAAATTAATTATATCATCTATAATTATTTCCCTAATTTAATTTGAACAATTCAAATTAATCCAAAAATAATTCTTAACAATCCCAGTTGAGCTACAAAGGGGACTTTATGGACCTGTAGATTGAAGCTCCAATGACACTTGAATAATTAATTAAACTCCTTTAATTAAATTACTTAACATCCATTAGTTGTCGGTCACTCCACTAAATATCGATAGTTACATTCTTCGCACTACAGATATATTTCTGTGTCCATGGGATATAACCAATCAACAGTGCGATGACCCTTCACAAGTTACTTATAAGTACAACTGGGTCAAAATTACCGTTTTCCCCCTGTAGTTACATCTAACTCTTTAAGTATCACTAATCTCTCTAATGAACAATAAGTCATAGTCCAACTATGATCAAATCCCTCTCAGGCTTAGCGAGGATGTGCCATCATATTTTTCAAGCCCTGGAATCAGCCTTCAAGGGAGAAATTTATCTACTTACCCTAACATTATCGAAGAATTGAATTCTATCTTGTATAATTGTGTTCCCAACTCCCCAATTAAACGAATCCTCAAAATGATAGGCTTATTGAGTTGGCAATCTGGCCACTCTCACCCATACAAATCAAAGGACTATCTTCATAGGCAGGAGTTCACAACTCATTCAGGATTCAGGTCATGTCAGCTATGGTATTCCTGGTGAAAATAATTCTCTATTATGAACGGCGTTATATAATGAGACTAGTCACTTCGTGGTCCGGTCTTATACAAACCCCTTTCTATAGAATACCCCCACTCATATGTCTCTACATGAATGATCAGGATCGGATCATTTTTAGCACTTTATAATAATTTTAACATCTACAAAGCGGGTTGTATTCATAGTGTTACTGATAACTGCCAGAAATGCATGTGATTATAACGCAAAGATGTAAAACAATGAGGGAATGCGACAGTAAAAATATATAAAATCATGTCCAAAAAGCGTTAAACTAAGAATATTGCGATCGCATGCACCTATCGTATAAAAGCAGCTAATTCACTTATTTTGTGTAGGAGAAATGTGTTGGCGCAAGTAAGATTGCAATCCAAGGAATTCGGCGTCCGCACCCATTGAAAGATTGTGACCGCAAGGCCATGCGATCGAATGCGCTTGCGAGGAGTCCTTCAAGAGGGTGGCGTCATAAAGTTGATGCATCAAGGTGAAAGCATAATAAATCATGATGGGACGGAAAGCTGATGACGGTCGAATCTGAATTTAGTTGACAAGCCGTTAACGACACACTGTAGCAGGTACATTCAACTTTTCGGTGACAATTGATCGGTGCATCAAACAGAAGATTTAATGATCTCCTATCATTGCAATCATTAGAAAGAAAAGCTTCCTCACATTGAGCTCTATAAATACTGAAGGCCACCGCCGTTAAACGAGTTCGACACAGTTTGCCACATATAGAAGATAGATTATATACAAATAAATAGCTATAGTCTGTAGTTGTTCTTATACATAGAAGGCAGAGGCAAGCAAAGAGAAGAAGATGTCGAGAGATCATTCCTGGTTAGCTCGAAAGACTGCTGAGAAGTGCTGTAAAAGGAGAGAGGGCTGACACTTGCGAAAGCAAGGATATTCTTCTGGACAGAGTAGAGTAAAAAGAAAGTGTAAAAGCCATGGGAAGCAAGACATTGCTACCGGGCTTCTTATCCCTACATCTGTTCAATCTCTTCACATTTCGCATGAGTAGCTAAATTTTTGAATGGGTTGAGAAGTACTTAGCTAGCCTGACTAAAGATATTCACTTTATGTGATCATCTTGTCTTATGTATGCGTCAATCACCCTTTAGAGATACTTGAGAGAGTAGTCTAAAGAAAGAACCTAGACTTGAAAGAGTCAGGTTAGAATCTAGGCTTGAGAGAGTCAGATTAGAACTGCATAAGCAAGAGATAGAAACGTAGACATATGTTCTGTTTGCTATTATGCATCGCATGCATCCTATAAATAGGATATGATAGTATACGGTCACCTTGTGTATATATGTATCATTCATCATCGCATAGACAAGAATAGAGGCTTAGACATAAGTCCTATCGACATTTTCGTATACATCGTATGCATCCTAGAAATAGGAACTATGACATTTTCATTGAGAGATGACATGCTATTGTGTATGTGTAGCATGATCGCATAACTTGAATCTTAGGAAGTGTTAACTAAATCCCTTCTCAACCCGTTCGTTGCATACTCAGTGTAACTTTCGATTTCAACTCTTTACTCAAATCCATCAAATAGATTTATACTTAACAAAACTCTAACCAACTTATTTGTTTTGCCACCACAAATGAATCAAAATTTATCGTCGCATAGTAACTCAGTAGTCCCTATGTTTGACCCTGGACTTATCAGGAAACCTAATGAGATTTATATTTGGGTTTTACTAGGAAAACTTGCATGTGCAACGCATAATTCACCACTGCAATTTCATACCATTATTTCATCACATTTACAACGTATCAAGTTTTTGGCGCCATTTTCGGGGATTACGGCAGTACATATTACGCTAGCAGTAATTTTTTTTAAAATTTTCTTTGCAGCTTTCGACCTTTGTGCACTGCCTTTCTTTTGGTAAGGGAAGAAGGGGGTGCTGTGTGAGTGAAGGAGAAGTTCCTGAGCCCAACTACGACCCAGAGATTGAAAGAAGTTTCCAAAGAAGATGAAGAAACAACCGTCGATAACAACAAGAGAGAAATCCCAACATGACGAAACAACTGGAAGATAGAGCAGCTAATGCGAATAATATCATGGCAAACCCCATTCTCCCGGCGAACAACCGCAATAGACCCATCTGGGACTATGCAACGCCTAACCTATGTGATTTCTCCCTAGGAATCATGAGGCCAGCCTTGGACGGATCGAGGTTTGAAATGAAGCTGGTTATGTTGCAGATGATTCAAACGGGCGGACAGTTTGGTGGAAGGCATGGCGAGGATTCACATGCCTATCTCTAGAGTTTTATCGAAATCTGCAATACTTTTGTATTCTCAAACATCTCAACTGAGGAAGTTCGACTAACGTTGTTCCCATTTTCGCTATGCGACCAAGCAAGGAAATGGGCCTATTCTCTCGAGCCAGGGGAGATAACGTCTAGGGAACAAGTAGTAGAGAAGTTCATGAAAAAATACTTCCTCCCAACAGACGACGCAAGAAGAAGGAAGTTGATTACAAATTTTGAACAGGAAATTGAAAAATCGCTCAGCGATGCCTATGCGAGGTTTAAGAGATTGGTGCGAGATTGTCTGCACAATGGCTTACCTGACTGTCTTCAAATGGAAATCTTTTATCACGGTTTGAACCCTGCATCGCAGACGGCTACCAAAGTGACAGCAGCTAGGGGCCTGCTTGACAAAACATATGATGAGGTTAAAAATATCCTTGATCGCATATCAAAGAATCACGAAGAATGGAGGGAAAGCAATCAACGATTACAAATTCGATAAGGTGACTTAAACAATAGGGCCATCACATCCCTACAAAGTCAAATGAATGCGATGATAAATCTGATATAGGGCATCGTAATCAATAGCCCGGGAACGCAAAGAGGGCAGGTCAACGCAATTGAGCAGACAAGAATAAATTGTGCTAATTGTGGAGATTTGGATCGGATGGAAGAATGTCCGAGGAGCCCGCAATCTATATGCTTCGTCAAGAACAATCCCTTCTCCAACACTTACAACCTCGGGTGGAGAAACCACCCCAATTTCGCATGGAAAAATAATCAATAGAGTTATCAACCCATGGCATAAAAAGAAAGGCTGCCAGGATTTTTCCCGCGAACAAATGGTCAATCGCAAAACGAAGATAGCAGCTCGGAAGCGCCGCCATCTTCTCCCCTGGAGAGCTTATTAAAGCAATACATAAAAAAGAATGAGACGGTGCTCCAGAATCAGCGACTTCGATCCGCAATCTCGAAATCCAAATGTGACAAATTGTAGGCGAGCTAAAGAATAAACTACAAGGGGCGTTGCCGAGTTCAACTAAGCTCCCTTGCAACCCAGGGAATACGAAAAAGGAGTAATGTCAAGTTATGAATTTGCGAAGTGGGAAGACAATAGCGAAAGAGAAGATGGAGCCAAGTAAGACTACTCCAGTTGCGATGGAATCCAAGTCCCCGTTGACACAGGATGAACCAGAAGAAAATGAGACGATGGAACCAGAAGTTGCGTCCACTTTTAAGCCTATGGAATAGGGAATCGTGAAGATACAACTGCCACCATTCCCTCAAAGACTTAAGAAGAAGAAAAATGATGAAGTACAGTACCATCGCTTCATGGACATGTTAAAACAATTACACATCAACATTCTTTTCACTGAAGCGATTGAACAAATGTCAAAGTATGCTAAGTTTTTGAAGGGCATGGTGACAAAGAAAAGAAGCACAGGAAAGTTCGGAACGGTGGCGTTAATGTAAAAGTCAAAAACCATAATTTCACCGAAGATGTGCGACCCCAGAATTTTCACGATACCTTGCTCAATTGGTGGGATATATATAGGTCAAGCGCTTTGCGATCTTTGGGCCAGTATCAACTTAGTGCCCCTTTCAATTTTCAAACAGTTGAATGTGGGTAGCTGGCACCCACGACATTGACTTTCCAGCTGGCGGACAGGTCTCTAGTTCACCCAGAGGGGAAGATGAAGGATGTCCTTGTCTCAATTGAAAAATTTATTTTCCCGACAGACTTCATCATTCTCGATTACAAAGCGAACAAAGATGTACCCATCATATTAGGACGACCATTTTTATCTACAGGTCGCGCTCAAATTGCTGTGTACAAGGGAGAGATCACGCCGAGTGTGTATGAAAAAAAGCTCAGGTTTGACATTATTAAAGCCATGAAGTATCCGGAAGAAGAAGACCTATCTGATTCCGACAATGAACCCAGTTGTAATGAAGAAGAAGAGTCTGAAGATGAAGATGAAAGAGAAGATGACCGCATCTGTAGTAACCTGCAAAGTGTTCATGGAAACAACAAACAACAAACAAAAATTGACGTTGAATGAAGAGAGAAAAGCACAAAAACCATCCTTGGAACAACCACCTACCGTGGAATTAAAAACCTTGCCAAGCCACCTGAAGTATGTTTTCTTGGGACAAAATGAAACTCTATCAGTGATAATTTCCTCTGCGCTACAAGAAGAATATGAAAATGCAATGCTTAGCATCCTGAAGAAGTACATCAAAGAAATAGAGTGGACGCTAGCGGACATAAGAGGAATCAGCCCTGCATATTGCATGCACAGAATAAAACTCGAAGAAAACCAAAAAGGGTTTAATGACCTCAACGCAGACTAAACCCTATGATGAAGGAGGTTGTGAAAAAGGAGATAATCAAATGGTTGGATGCAAGTATTATATATCCAATCGCTGATAGCATATGGGTTAACCTCGTGCAATGTATGCCCAAGAAAGGAAGAATGACGGTGGTCCCAAATGCAAACAATGAATTAATACCAATGAGGACCTTCACTGGCTGGCGGGTCTGCATGGACTACCGTAAACTCATTGCGGCGACGAAGAAGGATCATTTCCCCTTACCTTTTATTGACCAAATGGTAGACCGCCTAGTAGGAAGTGATTACTTTTGCTTTTTGGACGGGTATGCGGGCTACAACCAAATAATGATTGCTCCTGAAGACCAAAAGAAAACCACATTCATTTACCCATATGAAACGTTTGCTTTTCGTCGAATGTCGTTCGGATTATGCAATGCGATGAGTACGTTTCAGAGGTGCATGATGGCCATCTTCTCTGAGTATCTTGAAGACTCAGTGGAAATTTTTATGGATGACTTCTCGGTTTATGGGCAAACGTATGAAATTTGTCTAAACAATTTAGAAAAGATACTGAGGAGATGTGAAGAGACAAATCTTGTGCTGAACTGGGAGAAGTGCCACGTCATGGTGAATGAAGGTATTGTGCTCGGGCACAAAGTTTCCAAGGAAGGGCTGGAGGTGGATAAGGCAAAGGTTGAGGCCATTGAAAAGCTTCCTCCTCCAGCAAATGTGAAGGCTGTCAAGAGTTTCCTGGGACATGCAGGATTTTATCGACGCTTTGTGAAGGACTTTTCGAAAATTGCTCGACCATTGAGTGTGTTTCTAGAGGCCGAGAGAACGTTTGACTTTGATGAACAGTGCATCAACGCATTCAAGATACTGAAGAACGCATTAATAACTGCACTTGTGTTGATCGCACCTGACTGGACACAGCCATTTGAGCTGATGTGCGATGCTAGCGGTTATGCGATGGGGGCGGTGCTAGCACAAAAGAAGAAAAAAATGCTACACCCTATCGTATATGCAAGTAGAACCTTGAACCCTGCAAAAATGAATTACACTACCACCAAAAAAGAACTTTTTGTGGTGATCTTTGCACTGAAGAAATTTAGAGCTTACTTGCTAGGATCCAAAGTGATCGTTCACACCGACCACTCGAAAATCAAATATTTAATGACCAAGAAATATGCAAAACCGAGGTTAATTCGATGGGTTTTCCTCCTTCAAGAATTCAACATGGAAATCATTGATTGCAAGGGGATGGAGAACCAGGTTGCAGACCACCTATAAGGATTAGAAAATCCGGAAGTCGACCACAACCAGTCGAAGGTGAACGCAACCTTCCCAGATGAGCAGCTATTCAAAATTGAAGAATTACCATGGTATGCAGATGTGGTCAATTATTTGGTCTGTGAACAATTCCTGAAAAATTACACAGCGCACCAAAAGAGGCAGCTTATGCACGAGTGTAAATATTATTATTGGGACGAGCCAAATCTTTATAAGAGGGGGTCAGACCAGATCTTGCGTCTATGTGTACCAGAGACTGCTCACCAACGCATACTATCCTAATGTCATGACTCACCGTATGGTGGACATTTTGGAGGTCAACGCACAGCAGCAAAGATGTTACAAAGTGGATATTTTTGGCCAATTTTGTTCAAGGACACGAGAGACTATTCAATGAAATGCGACACGTTCCAACGAACTGGAAAAATTTCATAGAAGAATGCGATGCCAATGAATATTATCTTAGAATTGGAGCTATTCGACGAATGGGGCATAGACGATCATTTCCACCATCAAATTGTCACAAGTACATTATGTTGGTCGTCAATTATGTTTCCAAATAGGTTGAAGCGGTATCATGCATCGTAAGCGATGCGGTGATAGTCTCCAAATTCTTGCGGAAAAATATCTTCACTCGTTTTGGCACCCCATGTGCCATAATTAGTGATGAAGGCTCCTACTTTGTCAATGGCGTCATCAACAAATTGCTACTTAAGTATAATATCCACCAAAAGGTCGCCACCGCATACCATTCACAGGCAAACGATCAAGCAGAGATGTCCAATAGGGAAACCAAACTGATCCTAGAGAAGGTGGTGAATCATTCACTCAAAGATTGGGCCATGAAGCTGGATGATGCCTTGTGGGCATATAGGACCGCCTATAAAACACCTATAGGCATTGTCCGTATGCGCTGGTGTTTGGGAAGGCATGCCACTTACCTCTTGAATTGGAGCACAAAGCATTGTGGGCAGTGAACAAGCTCAATTTTGATTTGAAGACCATAGAGGAGGCAAGAAAACTTCAGTTGGTCGAGCTAGACGAATGGAAAATTCAAGCTATGAAAATGCCAAGATCTACAAAGAGCACACAAAATGTTGGTATGACAAACGACTATGTGAGAAGAATCTCCAGGTTGGACAGAAGGTCTTGTTATACAATTCTCGGCTACGACTTTTTCTCGAAAAATTAAAGTCACGTTGGTCTGGACCATTTATAATCAAAGAGGTATTCCTGCATGGTGCGGTCGAGTTAACCAATGAAGAAGGGACCAACACATTCAAGGTTAACAGGAAAAGAGTCAAGATGTATCATGGAGGAAACTTGCATTGCCAGAAAACCTTTGTGGACCTGAGGAATTCCTGATTGAAGAAGAAATGAGCAGTCCCAGTGATAGTATGCTATACAAACTCATCAGGGACGCAATTTTTTTAAAGTATCCTTTTTATATCTTTATTTCATGAACTTACTCTACCTTTTTCGTACAATCACCACTCAGACATTTTCAGAAAGAAAAAAAGAAAAATTTTTAACTCTGTCTTTCGTATTTTTTACCTTCTTCATTTTTTTAGCAACGATTGTTGTAAACAATTGCGGTGGAACTACGCGATAACCAAAAAATGCGACCATTTTGTTCAGATCATCGCAAACGAAAAATCGACCTGCCACTGGAAAGAAGGATGCGATCACAAATGATGCAGGCAACAGAGCAAATTTGGGAGTTGTATCTCGCTTTGACTCTTTTATTCCAAATTGTGCATTCTCGCATCTCATTTTTAACATTTATAATTTTATGATCACATCCTCTTTGTTTAGCGCAATCATTAAATTTTGATGACTTTAGTTAGTCGCCACATTTTTTTCGTACCAATTATGATTTCAATGATGAAACGCATGCCTCTATTTCTCATCGCATTTACTAGAATCAACTTAATTTATGTACAGTCAATTCATGAAATATTTCTAGAAGTTAGTGGTCCACTAGCTTTCTTTCAAAATGAATTTTACGAAACTTCCTAAGAGCATCACATGAATCATTTCAGCCTATCAGTAATGAGGACATTGTTGCGTTTAAATTTGGGGGTGCCGATATTTATTTTCAACCTTGCTACTTTTAGACATTTTAAAAAAAAAATTCATAACGTTGAGATCGAATCCTACTCGTAGTTGGATGTCCGCATGACACCCATGGGGGCAAGCCAAAACGAAGGTAGGAATTGTGATCAATGCATAAATCAAGTGATCGCAACTCCGCTGCCAAATGGGCATGAGTTTAGACTGAGAAAGAGCGCCTTGTTCATAGTTGAATGCTCGCATGACACCCGTGGGGGCATGCCAAAATGAAGGTAAGGCACTTGGATCAGTGCAAGGTCACAAAAAGAATATCTAAACCGCGTTAGGATAAAATCACTTTTGAAACACCCCGGTTGGAAAAGGTTTTGAAATAAATCATGCGATTTCTTGGAAACAAGTAAAGTCTTTTTTAAGGTTAAACTTGCAGTCCTTAAGCTTTAGAAATAATTTAGGAAGAGATCATGATAGAAACTAAGAAGATTTTAGTTCATAAGATTTGAATAAGGCACCTCGAGAAATCTAGGTAAGGAAAAGGCGACTGACTCTCTAAAGAAAATCTTTAGTTTATGCTTGAGGACAAGCATTGTTTTAAATTTGGATGTGATAACGGGCAGAAATGCACGTTATTACAGCGCAAATATGTAAAACAATGAGGGAATGCAACGGTAAAACTATATAAAATCATGTCCAAAAAAATTAAACTAAGAATATTGCGATCGCATGCGCCCATCGCATAAAAGCAGGTAATTCACTTATTTTGTGCAGGAGAAATGTGTTGGCACAAGTAAGATTGCGATCCAAGGAATTCGACATCCGCACGCATTGAAAGATTGCGACCGCAATGCCATGCGATCGAATGCGCTCGCGAGGAGTCCCTCAAGAGGGTGGCCGCATAAAGACGGCGCATCAAGGTGAAAGCGTAATAAATCATGATGGGACGAAAAACTGATGACGGTCGAATCTGAATTTAGTTGACAAGCCGTTAACGACACACTGTAATAAGTATATTCAACTTTTCGGTGACCATTAATCGACACATCAGACAGATGATTTAATGACCTCCCATCATTGCAATCATTAGAAAGAAAAGCTTCATCACTTTGAGCTCTATAAATACTGAAGGCCACCACCGTTAAACAAGTTCGACACAGTTTGCCACATATAGAAGATACATCAAATACAAATAGATAACTGTAGTCTGTAGTTGTTCTTATACTTAGAAGGCGAAGACGAGCAAAGAGAAGAAGACGCCGAGAGATCATTCCTGATTAGCTCGAAAGACTGCTGAGAAGCGTTGTAAAAGGAGAGAGGGTTGATACTTGCGAAAGCAAGGATATTCTTCTAGACAGATTGGAGAAAAAACAGTGTAAAAGCCTCGGGAAGCAAGACATTATTATCGGGCTTCTTATCCCTACTTTCCATTGTTGTTTTGTATTCTGAGTTTATTTATAAAATGGAATTTTCATTTCAATATCTGTTCAATCTCTTCACATTTCGCATGAGTAGCTAAATTTTTGAATGGGTTGAGAAATACTTAGCAAGCATGACTAAAGATATTCACTTTATGTGATCATCTTGTCTTATGTATGCGTCAGTCACTCTTTAGAGATACTTAAGAGAGTAGTCTAAAGAAAGAACCTAGACTTGAGAATGTCAGTTAGAATCTAGGCTTGAGAGAGTCAAATTAGAATCGCATAAGCAAAAGATAGAAACTTAAACATAAGTTCTGTTTTCTATTATGCATCGCATGCACCCTAGAAATAGGATATGATAGTATGCGGTCACCTTGTGTATGTATGTATCATTCATCATCGCATAGACAAGAATAGAGGCTTAGATATAAGTCCAATCGACATTATCGTATACATCGCATGCGTCCTAGAAATAGGAACTATGGAATTTGCATTGAGAGATGACATGTTGTTGTGTGTGTGTAGCATGATCACATAACGTGAACGCAATCTTAGGAAGTGTTAGTTAAATCCCTTCTCAACCCTTTGTCGCATACTCAGTGTAACTTTCGATTTCATCAACTCTTTGCTCAAATCCATTGCATAGATTTATACTTAACAAAACTCCAACCAACTTATTAATTTTTGCCACTACAAAGGAATCAAAATTTACCGTCGCATAGTAACTCAGTAGTCCCTGTGTTCGACCCTGGACTTACCAGGAAACCTAGTGAGAAATATACTTGGGTTTTACTAGGAAAACTTGCATGTGCAATGCATAATTCACCACCGCAATTTCATACCATTATTTCATCACATTTACAATACATCAACCAAGATAAGGTACCTACCCTTATCTATCTACTATAGACTATTTAGGTTATCACTTCAACATGATCCACTTGTATGTCTCTACATACTTGTTTAGGCTATAGAAGATAACCTCAGATTTTAGTTTATTGATTTTGTGGGTTAATGCTACTAAATGTCAAATAAAATGCCTCAAACTTTATTAAATAAATAAGTCATTTGTACATTACAATTACAAACTAATGAACCCAAGAGATTTAGGGCATCAACCCCAACAGTTAATCTCTCGACATCCTTACAGGATCGCCAACTATCCTTATGATTGTGACTATTTATGATCACTACCTAAGAAAGTGTGCCTTTGAGTTTTCCCCTTATGCCTATGCCTATGCCTATGCTTATGTCTATGATATGTGATGTACCCTTGTGTCTCAATAGGAAAGCTAACAAATTAATCTAGTGGCTCAGTAGTGGGTCGATTACGGAATATTTTTTTACTCACATTATTCTTTACATGTTTTTAACCTTTTAGTGTGTCACTTAATAAAAGGGTTTTGTTACTTTTACTTAAGTTTGCAAAAGTCCTATTTTCTTGATACACATGTATGTAGTAACATCCCTAAGATATGTCTAGAAAGTAGGGTCGTTACATTGACCATGTCCTCTAAGGGCATACTCAAACTACTCGGACCATGGTTCCCCTGATTGCCCCAACAATTGAGGTTGTACATCCATCCACCTTGTTGATTTCCAACATAGTTCACCTTAGGTACTGGCACCTAAGCTTGATAAGCCTTTGAAAAATAAATTTGACTCATAAGAATAGATAATTTAGCAATTTCAACTCTAAGTTCACTTACCTCTTGTGAAGACGTAAAAGATTGAGAGATGCGATCTCACGTCCCAAACTGCTGGGCATTTGCTGCCATGGTGGAGATGAGTGTTTTTTCCTCTGAAGGGATCTTATTAACTAAGTCTCCTCTTGCAGCTACATCAATGGCACTCCTATCATTAGAGACAAGCTCTTCATAGAAAACTGTATCAATAGCTCGTCAGAGATCTAATGATGTGGAAAGCTGCCAAATAGGCGCTTAAAGCACTCCCAATACTTGCACAGGGTCTCCTTGATGTCGTCCTTGAGGGAGAATGGGAAGGCCCTCAGATTCATATACTTATTTCTAATGCCATGAAGTCTCATACTTTCACACACAATATGAAACTTCTTCAAGTGCTTGTGTGGATCCTCTCCAACTAAACCATAGAAAACGGGTAATAAGTGAATCAATCTAGACTTAAGCTCAATGATACATGTAGTCTCAGGATATGTGATGCAGAAGGGGTGCTGGTCAACATTGGGCATAGCAAGGTCCCTTAATTAATGTTCGGGCTTTGGTCGACCCATCCTCTTGCATGGATTTTCTCTTCTCTAGCTCTTCGTTCTGTAGTTTCTCTCCTACGTCTCCTCTACTCCCTATCAAGCTCTATAAAATATAACAAAAAAATTTGATCCTGGGAGGATCAGACCATACAAAGAAAGAAAAATTTAAGAATGAACAAAGAACTGTTAACCCTCTAAAAAAGAAATTTCTTAGTTCCATGAAAACAATGCCAATTTAACGAATGAAAAGTTATCGAGGCTTTTAGTTGATCAAATGATATTTATATTCACGATCTAGAATTTCAACTACAAAGTAGTCTTAGTGGCAAGATCGGGTCGAACACAGAGAACCTTCGAATTTCTCTAATAAATGGTTTGCAGCTCGAGTGTAACAGGGGGGAGTGGGGTTGGAAGTTGACTAATTTGAAAAAGAATAAATTGTAGGAACTAAAAATTTAATAAATTATACTAAAATGCCTAGCTTGGGTTACAATGAAGTTTTCCTTATTCAAAATATTTGGTCATTGAATTCTCATCATCAAAATTAATTAATTTCTTACACCTAATAGATTCAATTAGAACAGCAAACTAAATTGTCCTCAACAGCTACCTATGCCAACTTGAATTGTTGAAAAGCATATAAATTCCAGTTGTTTTAATTGTGTTAAGATCTAGGGCATGTTGGGCTAAATGTTTAATTTTCAAGTGCTTAATTAAACATTCATTTGATTCAATCCTAAGTTGGTTAAAACAATACTCATCTAATTTGATTCGCAAGCTAACCTAACCTATCGCTGTAGAATTAATATACAATCAAATGTCACGAATCAAACATTAATCAAAGTAATGATGATAAAATCCTCAAATGTACTGTAATACAATCATAATCTAAATAAGAATAGAATTCAACCAATAGTACAAGATAGAATTTGGTTCGAAAACTCACAAATATATGAAAATTCGAAAAACTCCTAAAAACTCAAGCTAGAAACGATTACCTTAACCTATGATTGATATCATGGACACCAATGATTTATTTAGGTTCATAAATAGACTAAAAATATGGAGAAAACAGAGAAATCTTCCTTGGTTTGGTTGGAATCCAAGATCTTTGACTTAAGCGGTGATGGTATTTATAAAAATCGTGATTATCCCACAACATTACAACGATGAAAAAAAATTGCGTGGACAAAACATCAGAGTGTCGTAACAGTGTGTGCTTTGCATAAAAATTGGGCATTTTGCCTTTTCAACATCGAGCACGGCGCCATAGAGCACCACGGCGACATGCAAGCAAGGGCAAAACTTGTTTTTTTGGCCTTCTATTTCCCATTGATACAATTAAGCTCTGTTTTTGCCCGTTTTAGCTCCATTCTATCACTAACTCCTATTTCCACCCTTTATGTACTCAAAATCTACAAAACTATCGAATAAACATAGAAAATCAAAGAACAATCTCGATGCAGAGCTAAATAGAACATTTTCGGTGCTATTAGTGTGCCAGTGAAATTAATTTTCGAAAAATGTGAAAACAAAGAAATTAAGAATATACGGTATAAACATATTAACAACAACATGCTTTAGGGACAAAAGAATTCGTACCTTTGAAGATTGATGTTGGAGGAAATAATTCTTGTTTTGTTGATGATTTGATCTGCGTCGATCATCATACACTGATCATGTGATCATAAGAAGAATATGCGTTCCTGCCACAAGCTTTCTTACTCCTTGCCAAGTATAACAAGATCGCAAGTTTCTTAGGATGATCCAAGGTCGAACACGGGGACTTGCAACTAAGTGATGTTTGTAAAGTAATGTGTTTGAGGGGGTGACTAAAAAGAAAAAGAAAGAAGTTGATTAGCTATGCGCTACTCCTACTCCTAGTTACAAACTGAACAATTGAAGTTTGACTATGAGAATCGGTCGAGATGGACAACCGTTAAAGCATAATGTGATGCATGGAGAAGTAGGATTGGGGGAGAAAATTTCACCAAGTTGGTCGCAAGAGTAATCACACACCTCTCGGTGGTCAGCCACATGCTTATATCTCTATAACGCATGGTTGTGTTGAGCATAAGATTATTCCTATCTCTAGGAACATTACTTACTTTGCTTAGCGAGTTCCACTACTTACCCTCTCGGGTAGTTGATTATAGGTACTCTACTCATACACAAGCATTATGATCGCCTCGCACTAAGCAAACAAGATTGGCTCACAATACTCGTGCAACGCACACCTCTTGGTGGTTTGCTACATGCATCATATCTCTATACTGCATGATTGAGTATGTGATAACTCTTGCAATCTACACTTAACTCATTGCAATGGAAGTAAAAGATGATAAAGGAGAAGAAGATGATGAAAATGGTGTTGAAGGAACTAAAAAGATGCATTGATTACAAAATGTATTAATGTCTTAAGCCAAAATGTAATACAATACAGTGGTAAGAAGAGGGGTAAAGGGCTAGATGTAGGAAATCTCTTGCTTCTATCAGATATATGTTAAGGTTGCCGGTGGTGGAATGGATGGTTGCTGGAGTAGTCTCTCTTGAGCTCTATCTTCGGTGAAGCTTCGATTGTCCATCGAAAAGGGTTGTGGGAATGAAGAACTCTCAAGTACTGTTTACTCATGCTCTTGTTTGTGATCACAAGAATCTGCCTAAGGCTGAGACCCAGATGCTTTGAATTTGGGCTCCAAGGCTCTATTTATAGATCTCAGACATCGATAACTTTGATAATCCCACTCTGAATTACTGCTATCACTGACACAATAGGTGAAATTTCACCGCTGCATCATAGTCTGACCGCTTTTCAGAAGGTCTTCTGAGTAGCCTAGACATCCCGAGGTATGCGTTCATATTCATTTCTTCTGTAGGATCAATGCATTCCACCCACTTTGCGATCATTCTCCTATCATGGTTATCACTATAGTTGCGACATTTCATGCGACGAATGTGTCTTCGTTAAGATCAACGCATGCGATCACTTTGCGATGGATTGGGATCAACGCATGCGGTCGATTCCTGCGACAACTACAAAAATAGATATTTTGATGCAAAATAACGCATGATGTAGGGTTAGTGGGGTTTTTTTAGTGCTGATTGATGCAAGCTCATTATTCCACATGAATTCTTAGCGATATTAACACATGCTCTACTCATCAACCCTCAAGATTCTAAGTAAAAGGCTGCAATAGCTTGTATTTCTACAAGCTATCAATTAACTTCTAAGGATTCCCCTCTACTTCATGAATTCTTCGAACTCAAAATACTGCAAACTCGTCCCTAGAGCTTGAACGATCACGAACAAGGGCACTACCACTGAGAAACCTTTCTATTCTCCAGACGGAATCAGAATTATGGGATCATTTGGAAAGGGGAAAGAGTTACATAACAAATTTTCCGAAAATCTATTGAGAAAGATCTTGGCTTTGGTGGAGAGAATTTTGTAGACAAATTTATGTGCACAACTACAACAAATTGATGTTTCGTCAATTCCCCCATAAAACTTCCTTAAAGTGAGAGTGATGGATGGAGAGGGAGTCCTAACTCCCCTCCACTAAACCGTAGAATAACTCTCAATGAAGTTATTTTAATTTTCTTGAATTTATTTAATAAATACTATATTTAATTTCATTTGAATTATATTCAAATAACATTCTATCACATAACCTATAAATTATGAATCTTATTCATATTAATTTTTAATTTATAGTTTTATATAAATCTCGTTCATATAATTAATATTTGAATCTTATTAAAATATTTATCTCTCTCATGTAATAAAGTATAATTTTGAATCTTATTCCAAATTAACTTTATATTATAACATATCTATATACATTATATTAATTGTAAGAAAATTGCATTGTATGACAAATACATTTTAAAAAATCAAAGCCATGATTTCAACTTTTTTATAATTGCAGGTGTGGCAATCAAATAGCAATCACATAGCTATCCTGTACAAATAAGATAGCAATCACTTAACAATCACATAGAAATCAGATAGTAATCAAATTTTCAGGCGGATGTTTTTTGCCATGTTTGCAAAAAAAAGCAAAACCTAGGGACACATGCCCAATTTTAAATTTATTTATTTTTTATTGAAGTTGCAATTGCCCCTTAATTGTATCTAATGGAATTTATTTCCTTATCTAATTTGTACAAACTAAATGACTCTTGTTTTACCATTGGTAAGTTAGCAAGGGGACCCAATGACCTACAGATTAGAAACTCCAATGATAGAAGATTTAATTAATTAACTATTTAATTAAATTAATTTATATTCATTAATTGTAGGTCACTCCATTAAAGACCCATAACTGCACCATTCATATTGTGTATATATTTTCGTGTCCATGGATATAACCAATCAATAGTCAGTTGATCCATCATGAATTATTCATAATTATAGCTGAGTCAAATTACCGTTTTATCCTGTATTTACATCTAACTGCTAAAGTTTCATTGATCCCTAAAATGAACAAACAATTAATAGTCCAACTATAAACTAATCCTTCTCGGGCTAGTGAGAAGATGAGACCTCATTGTTCATAATCCGAAATGAACCCTTAAGGGAGCAACTCATCTACTTACCTTAAAGACGAGAATGAGTGAATTCTATCTTGTGTAGCTATGTTCCCAACTTTATATTTGGACAAATCCCCAAAATGGAAGGCATATTGAGTCGACGAATCTGGTCACTCTCACCCATATAGATCAAAGGATTGGACTCATAGCCAAGAGTTCATAACTCACTCAGGATTAAGGTCAAGTCACCTATGGTCATCCTATGAAATGTTAATCTCTTGAATTAATGTTGTTATAAAGAACGACTAATCACTTTGCGCTCCGGTTGTTACAAACTCTTTGTATAGGATTTGTATAGGATACCTCAATTTGCATGTCTCCACATGAATGATTAGGATCAGATCAATTGTAACACTTAAAGTTCTTATAACATTTACAAAATGGATCATATATGTAGTGTCACTAGGATAAGGCATCCAATCTTATCCATATACTACAAACCCTTTTGGGTTATTACTTAAATATGATCAATCTATATGTCAACCACACAAATATTTATATTACAACATATAGTCTTAGATCTTAGTTTATTGGATTGGCAATCTAAATGTCGAATAAAACAACTTACTTTTTTAAGTAAACTATTCAAATATAGTTTATAAACTACGAGAACTACGCGATTTAGAGCACTAACCCCAACAATTTCATACTTGTTCTAAAGCTAGTGGGGAGTACAATAAAAAGTACAATATAATAAACAAGAGCATATATTATACCTAGTAACATCTCCCATTTTTCCTAGATAATATGATGCATGTCCTGTAGACCCAGATCCTTTAGGTGACCCTCAAATACTTTAGCCATGAGAGCCTTTGTAAACAAATCAACAATATTGTGCTCCAAAGAAATCTTTGTGATAATCATGTCTCCTCATTGCAAAATCTCCCAAATCGAATGATACTTGCACTTGATATGATTTTACTCTCTTGTGGCTTCTAGGCTTCTTGGAGTTCGTCAAAGCACCACTATTATCACAATAAAGGGTGATGAACATTGACATGTTAGAAATACCTTCTAATTTTATCAAAATCTTCCTAAGCCAAACAACTTCTTTAGCAACTTCATAAGCAGCCACATAGTCTGGCTCTATGGTAGAGTCAACAATGCAGCCTTACTTTGTGCTACACCAGACTACAAAGAGTGAACATTGATCCTGGTTTGGATTTGCTCGAATCCCTATCAAACTGAAAATCATAGTCAATGTATCCTATAAGAATCAAACCTTAGCCCCAAACACAAGCATATAGTTTCTCATTCTCATAAGATACATGAAGATGATTTTAACTGCAGTCAATGATCATATCCTAGACTGGGTTGGTATCTACTAACTATCCCTACTTTATAGAAAATGTATGTCCTTGTAAACAACATGGCATACATAAGGTTGCCCAAAACTGATGCATAGAGAATCCTTCTCATTTCATCAACCTCTTGAGAAGTCTTCGGACACTGTTCATTAGACAATAAAATTTCATGCCTAAAACTGTTGGCTTACAGATACATGCTACGGAAGAAAATAAGATCATTAAGCATTCTAATTCATTAATTTTGACATTAAAATAAGAATGTTAATAGAGAATTAAGAGGGTTTCAACACATACCTTTAAAGAACCTCTTGAATCTTGATCTTCAGCTGCAATCTCCTTTTCCTTTAGTTGTAACTACCATAAAGTCTTCCCTACTATTCTCTTGGAGCCTTAGATTGAGTTTCGGGACTCAAAACAAGCTTGAATTAGAGGAAAAAAAGGAGAGGAGGTCACTGGTTTACCTGTTGAAGACTTCTTCAACCTTCAGAATTTCTCAGCAAATTTAGTCAATTGCATGTGAGTTTTTCCAGCTAAAGCTTATGTGATATATCTTGGAATATCATGGAATCAAGTTGCATCAAATTTTGCCAGCTTCAACTCCAATTTTTGGTAGTAAGAAGTGAATAAGTTGCTTGGTTGGAAAGTGGAAAAATCCCACTTTTGGTGAGTTTTTCAAGGTTCCAATTTTTCATTTTTCTATTATTTTTAATCCATTTTCAAAATAAAATGTCATTTGTAGTTTTTTAATTTCATAATTAAAACTGAAAAAATTATTAATTTTACAATAATTAATTCCAAATTAATTTTTCTAATAAAATGAATAATTAATAATTAATTAAATAATTTAATTAATTTCAATTAATTTAATATCAAATATTAAATTAATTAGTCACCAATTCCACTACCAAGAATCCTTATTCATGAAATTAATATTTAAATCATATTTAAATATTAATCGATATCCAATTTTTTTTAATTCCAAAATTAAATGTGTAATTATATCGCATATAATTACTAATTCCCTTCATTCGAATTTGAACGTTTCAAATCAACTTATCACGCTATTCTAAAGCTTATCCATTTGTGAGCTAGTAAGGGGACCTAATTGACCTACAGATCATGGGCTCCAATGATCCGAGATTAATTGGCTAAACTCTTTACACCAAATTAACCCCCATTCGTTAACTATCGGGTCATTCCACTAAAGCTCAATAGTTGCACTCCCCTCACTGTAGATATATTGCATCCACTTGATATAACCATGATTAGTAAGTTAACTCTTCACATGTTGTTCATAATAATGGCTTGGTCAAAAGGCTGTTTTACCCACGAGATTACCTCTTGTTCTTTAAGTCCCACTGATCCTCTAATGAACAATTGGTTTGTGATACGGTCATCAAACTGAGTCCCTCTCATGCCAATGAGAGGGTGGGGCCCCTTGTTCAGACTCAGAGTCCACACTTAAGGGAACAACCTCTCTACTATCCCTGAAATTGGATAGAAGTGAATTCCATCTTGCACCCTATGTCCCCAGCTATCTACCCAATCTTACCCATGAAATGGGCGGCTTATTGAGCTGGTGCTGTTGAGCCAACCTTCACCTATACAAATCTAAGGATAATCCTGAATAAACAGGAGTTTATAGTTAGGTCAGGAATAAGATTAAGTTACCTAGGTCATCGTTGTGAAATAGTCAGTCTTAACAAATAAACACCGTTATAAAATAAGAGTGACTTATTTCTTGGTCCGATCTTGCACAAACTCATTGCACAGGACACCTTCACTCCTCATGTCACTACTTGTATGAATCAGGATCACTTTGTCTATAGCACTTTATAACTCTTGGTAACAACTATAGAGTGCGCCGCATCCAATAATGTTACTAGAACAAGGCACCCAACCTTATTCATATACTATAGATCATTTAGACTATTTACTCAAACCGGATCCACTCTTATATCTCCACATAAAGTTCAAGTACTCATGTACTAGTCATGGATATTTCAGTTTATTGGATTTATTTCTAAAATGAAATAAGCAATTCATATATTCAATACAACTTTATTGAATCAAACTTCAATAACAACTTTATTGAATATCAAAATAAGTTTATTGTTTACAAACCACGAGCATTAGGATATAAAACCCAACAAAAACGTGATAAACATCTCTTGGAATTGTGCATCTAATACCTAACAAGCATATTGTCAACATACGATGCTTGAGACAAGGCCAGCATTTTGTTCTTACGATCCCTTATGATCTGGATCCCAAGAACAAATCGTGCCACACCTAAATATTTCATTTGGAATTGGGCAACTAACCATTTCTTTACATCAGACAGTAAACCTACGTCATTTACAATAATTAGGATATCATCCACATACAACACTAAGAAAGCTACTGAATTGTTGTTGATCTTCTTGTCGACACAATGTTCATCAATATTCTGGTCAAAGCCATAAGACTTGATTACTATATCAAATCTTAAATTCAAAGATCAAGATGCATGTTTTAATCCACAATGGATTGATTAAGCTTGCAAACCATTTGCTCTTGACCTTGTTAAATGAATTCTTCTGGTTGCTTTATGTATATGGTCTCTTCAAGATTACAATTCAGAAAAGCAGTCTTGAGGTCCATTTTCCATATCTCAAAGTCTAATATGTGACCATGGACAAGAGAATCCGAATAGACTTAAGCATGACAACAAATGATAATGTTTCTTTATAGTCCACTCCCTTAACATGGGTATAACCCTTTGCCCCCAATCTTGCTTTAGAGGTTTGCACCTTTCTATCTACACCCTTTTTCCTCTCGTAGATCAATTTGCAACCTATAGGTTTTACCCCATCAGGTTGATCTACAAGATCCCAGACAGAATTGAAGTACGTACTTTGGCTTCATTTACAGATCCATGGCTTTAACTCATTCATCTGTGTCCACATCATTCATTGCCTGATTATAGGTTAGTAGATCCTCAACATCATCATTTAATATGATGGCCTAGACTTCTATTAAACCCAAATAACAAGTTGGTCAGTTCACAATCCTCCTACTATGTCAAGGCATACTCAACTCTTGATATCGATGTGCTTGACTAAATGAACCAACATCAACAAATCTTGTTGATGTATTACCTGTTGAGATGTATGCCCTCATGACTCTTAGTTAATAAGTTATTTGAAATAATGGTTGATTATTTTATACATGTAATTATCTGCTAAAGAAAGATCCAAGGTTATTTTATGAAACTTGAATCGTACGTGGTAGACATACAGGTGGATCATGTTCAAGTATTAACCTAAATGGTCTAAAGTATATGGACAAAGTGTCTTATCTTGATGAAACTACGGATACGACAAACTTTGTAATTGTTACAAGAGTTGTAAAGTGTTACAGACAATTTGATCCTAATTATTGATGTAGGGGTTTATGAGTGGGGGTATCCTATAGAAAAGGTTTGTATAAGACCTAACTGCAAAATGATTAATCTCTCTTTATAACATCGTTAACTGAAGATATTAGCATTTCATAGGATAGGTAACTCGACCTCAATCTTGAGTTATGAACATTTTTTTATAAAGACATTGATTTGTATGAGTGAGAGTGGCCTAACTTGCCGACTTAATAAGCCCACCATTTTAGAGATTTGTCCGATTAGAGAGCTGAGAGCATAACTGCACAAGATAGAAATCACACTTCCCCGTCTCTAGGGTAATTAGATGAATTGATCCTTTAAATGTTGACTCCGGGTCTTGAACAATAATATTCCTCTCTTTTACTTGCCCGGAAGAGTTTTTTTTTTTCTTTTTTTATGGTAGGACCATAAATAGGTTGTTCATTAGAGGATCAGTGGGCCTTAAGAAGTAAGATATAGTTATAGGGGTAAAAGAGTAATTTGACCCAGCTACAATTACGAACGATTCATGAAGAATCAACTTATTGTTGATTGGTTATATTCATGGAGACAGAAATATATCTACGTGCGAAGAGTGCAGTTGTGGGTCTTTAGTGGAGTGACCTCTAGTTAATGAATGTTGATTAATTTAATTTGAATGTTTAATTAATTGATCACGTATCATTGGAGCTTTTAATTTGTAGGTTCATTAGGTCCCCTTGCTAGCTCACTAAGGGTAAAAACAAAAATAATCTAATTTTGGATTAATATGAGATACGATTAATATAATGTATATAGATACATTATGATATAAAGTTAATTTTGAATGAGATTCAAAATTCTACTTTATTATATGAGAGAATAATGTATTTGAATAATTCAAATATTAAATAATATGGATGAGATTCATATTATAACTATAGGTTAAATTTAATATTAATGAGATTCATATTAAAACTATATGTTATAATTAATATGAAATGAGATTCATACTAAAACTATATGTTAGAATTAATATGAAATGAAATTCATATTAAAACTATAGATTATACAAGAGAAATTAATATTTGAATAAGATTAAAATATTATTTATATGAATGAGATTCATATAAAACTATAGACTAAAATTAATATGAATGAATCCATATTAAAACTATAGGTTATGTGAGAGAATATTATTTGAATATGATTCAAATGAAATTAAATATATGATATTAAATTAATTACTTAATTAATATTTATTTAGTTATATATATATATATTAAATAAATTAGTATATCTCCCTACATATTGGTGGAGGGGAGTTGTAAGTCCTCCTCCAACCAATGCTTTCACACTCTTACATTAACAAAAACTTTATCTTCTTCGTCAAGTTCTCTCTCACAAATTTTCTCCCTTTCAAAAAGCATCCCACCATCATATACACTTGTCCGGAGAATAGCAAGGAAACAAAGTGGTAGTGTCTCACTCGGTGTTCGTGACTGTTCATAGGAATTGGAAGACGTCTCGAGTTCATGTCTATTCCTGAGATCGCCACAAAGAAAAGGATTTTATTGATGGCAATCTTCAAGAGCTAATATTCTCATTCTTTAATAGTATACTATAGAAGTAATGTTTATTCTATACATGTTCTATGTATTTTCTCTATTTTTCAAGTTTTCCAAAATGAATTTCATTGACACATGCATTCACACACTTTTGCTAAGAAATTTGATTCCTTCATTAGCCTCTTCAACAACTCTTATTCAAGTTTCAATAATTTCAATGGAAAAATCATTTACACGATTTTACTGCACATGTTATACTCCCTTATGTGGTATTCTTCTAAAAATGTAGTATTTGTCGATACAAATACATTATTTTCTATAGGATCAAAGAAGAGATCACCTCTCATTTCCTTGGAGTAGCCTACAAATAGGCATACTTTTGAAAGAGGTTTCAATTTCTTTGGATTTGCCTCAAACATATGTAATGGACAACCCTAAATCCTGAAGTGTCGTAAACTACTTTTACGACCTCTCCATAATTTTAAAGGGGTTTGAAAAATACTTTTGGATAAAACATTGTTCAAAATGTATACTACCGTCATTACTGCATGACCCCAAAACGAGTCAAGTAATTAAGCATAACTCATCATAGATCGAACCATGTCATACATGGTTCTATTTCTCCTTTCTGATAAACCATTTTACTGAGGTGCACCAGGTGCTGAGAGTTGGGAGGTGGTTCTATGTTCTATCAAATAGTTTTAGACTCTCAAATCCATATACTCTCCACCTCAATCTGATTGATGTGTTTTAATAGTTTTACCTAATGAATTCTCAACTTAGCCTTATACGTTTCGAACTTTTTAAGAGCTTTAGACTTTTGTTGCATTAGGTAAAGACACCCATACCTTGAATAATCATCTACAAAAGAGATGAAGTATTCATACCCTCATTTTGTCTTAACGTTCATCATAAAAGACAAAAGATTTCCTTTTTTTCATTTTGCCTTCAAGGCATGACTCACATACAGGTAAAATATTTTCTTCTAAATTCTTTAGAAGTCTAATCTTAACCAATCTCTCAATTCTATTGAGATTTGTGTGACCTAACCTTAGATGCCAAAGATGGGCATTTTCTTTAGGAGAAATATTTTATCTTTTATGTTGAGTTCTTGCAGTTTTGAACATTTCAGTATTTAGAAGTGCAAGTGCATTAGATGCTAACACCCTTAGCACATACAAATTGCTCTCCAAATCTATAGAACAAATATTAATCTCATCTTTATTATTAATAAAAAATAAGATATTGAATTGATGTTCAAGCAAACACTTTATAGAAATCAAGTTCCTTTCTAAACCATGAACTACAAATACGTTGTTTAGTAACAAATAATATTTATGAAAGAGTAATTTGACACCTCTCGATGCAATCACTGAGTTGACCTACCCAGTTCCAACCCGCATGGTCATTTCACCATTCCCAAGCTATCACCAGGAACTAACTCCCTTAAAAGAAGAACAAACGTGATTAGTGGCTCGTGAATCAACTATCCAGGTCGAATAATTGTTCTCCACTAAACTAGTTTCCAAAACCAATAAATCACATTTGCCTTTTTTAGCCTTCTTTTTCTTTGTCAAATACTTAGGTGTTGGGTTTTATGCCCTAAAACTCATAGATAGTAAATGTTATAAATTGATGGTCATCAATAAATAGTTACTAATGTTAATTCAATAAATGTTATTTATTGTGTTGTATTATATTTGGTCTTAATAACCCTAAATAAAATAAACTAACATCCAAGACTGCCTTATGAGTCTTGAGCTATATGTGGAGACATATAGGGATCAAGGTTCAAGAAATAGCCTAAAGGGTCTATAGTATAGAGAGAAAATTGGGTACCTTATCCTGGTGACACTATGGATATGACTCACTTTGTATTTGATACAAACACCTGATCCAACATATTAGTGTAGGTGACACGCGAGTTAGGGTATCCTAGGCATTGAGTTTGCATAAGACTAGACCACGAACTAGTAACCATTAGATGTAATTGAAGGAAATCAGACACGAGGATTTCCATGAGCAGTGGAAGGATCTTTTCACATTTTAATCGTATATGAACATTACAATTACAATCACAAACGGAAACATACGGTTATGCATAAAACAAAAATTACAACATGCTTTACTACATGATCAAGGGAAGGAATTAACAAACCTTTGAAGACTTATCTTCAAGTTCCTTGATCATGAACGCTCAATCACAACAACACAATAACACACGAGCGTTCGTCCAATACAAATGCTATGTTGCACGATCACAGCACGAACACCCCGAACATTGCGAACGGCCTCCACAGAACCTCGACTGCATCGAGTTGAGTATGATACCACCAAGAAGGTTACCTCGATATTCTCGGTGTGAGAATCTAGGGGGTGAGCTCTGTGTGGACTTGGTTAAAGGAAGCACAATCGTGTAAACCATTGAACAAGTGGGAGATGAAACAGCCTATCATATAGGTCGATGCTCAATCGTTTAGTAAAAACTATGTGATCATCTAGCAAAAGCTATACGATCATTTAGCTCATCGTCTAGTTGAGTGTCTATTGTGTAAGAACACTCCACGATCGCTTAGCTAACTCCAAGCTGTCACTTAGTAAATATGATTTACTTGACAACTATTCGTGAGTAATTTTTGAGATTGAAATCTCAAATTAACAATTTTGCAAATCCTACTAAAATTAGAAAAACATTTTTCCTTTTATCTCATGGTTACCATTAAACCACCAATACCTCCCACTCAATTGATTATTAGAGAAAAAGAGATAATTATCTAATAATTAATATTAGTTATAAATATAAATGATAACCAACGTATCATACTATATTTATAACCTATAATTTTAATATTTTATCTCATAAAACATACAAACCATAGCTCTTTTTCTATTCCATGGCTCTTAATGTAAATCTTATTTACATTAATCCTCCATTAAATGTATCTCATACACCACATCGTCATCATATATAATCGAATTACCTTTTGTCAATTTGAATACTTCAAATCGACACCAAGAACTGATCATCAACTTGAATCCATTGAGCTACCAAGGTGACCTTATGGACCTATAGCTCGAAGCTCCAATGGTACGTGAATAACTGACTAAACTCTTTAGTCACGGGATCCACCATTCGTTAACTGCTAGGCACTCCACTAAAGACTGATGGCTGAACTCTTCTTACTACAGATATATTATGTGTCCTTTCTAACCAATCAACAGTACGACAACTCTTGACATATCGCTTATAAGTACAGCTCGGCCAATAACTGTTATGCCCTGTGGTTACATCTAACTACTTAAGTACCACTGATCCCTCTAATGAACATAAATCCTAGTCTTACTATGTCTTCTCTTCAAAAGAGAAGCTATGGCCACTATGTTCAAGCCCTGGAATCAGCCCTTAAGGGAGCAATCTATCTACTTACCCCTACTTCGGAGAAGAAGTGAATTCTATCTTGTGTATTGAGTTCCCAACTCCCAAATCAATCAAGTCCCCAAAAAGGTAGGTATATTTAAAACAAAACCCGCCTTAGACAAAACCCGCTTTAGACAAAAGATCCCTTATAGATAGATCTAAAACAAATTTAATCTTTTATGCTAATCAATTTAATCCTATTAAATCGATTTTAAAAGATTAATCTAAGTTACTAAACGCTTTAGAACCATTTGAACTTAGGTCTATCTCAATTCAAATTTTAAAACCCTTTTAAAAAACTTGAGTTCACACTATGTCTGCATGCAACTCTTTCTTATTGATTTTAGTTCTAATTATCTTTATAACGCTTATAAACAGAAACAACCAAAACCATAACACAAAGCTAACACATGCAAGGCATTCATAACGATTATAAACAGCCTAAATGTCATGCTTAATGCATTGTCCATTCATTGCTACTTCTTTTATATAACGCTTATACAAAACAACAATGAAACAAGCACAACATGCTTCCATTCACCCTTAGACTATAACACTTATAATAAAAGGATGATGCATGAATATGCTCACTGCATTTCAAATATAGCTCTTATATTTCATGATGCATGCACATGCTTTCATGTAATTTCTTCATGCAAGATTATAACATTTATAATACATGATGCATGAATAATTGCACAACCTAAGGTGGGTTTTAAACTATATGTCAAACACTTTGCCATACAATAAAAAAATGTTGATGAACCGGGTAAAATTGCCTCAAATTCACAAAACTAAAGCTAACTATTACGAAACCAAGGAGTTTCTGGTTAAAACAGGCGAACTAGGTTTTGAACCATCTAGGTGAAGCAACGCGTCTCCAACCATCGTGCACCAAACTCCCCGTGATCGTCTACACGAAAGCACAAACGCTTTGCTCTATCGTTTACCAATGCTCCCAAAGCTAAGCGATCATTTAGCAATGATCGTGTACCTTTTACTAAGCGATGAGACACGAGGTACGCGATCGTCTGGTGCGCTCTGCACAATGCAAGCCTTACACTATCGTCTAAACGACTACGATGCGGTGAAGCACCATCGCCTAAACGATCGCTGAACGAGTGCCTTCGTATCGTATTCCGCATGATCATGTATGTAGTAACTAAGCGATGAGGCATGCTAACTAAATGATCGTTAACACGCTCCTTCAACTAAACGATGAGCATCATATGCTTCCACTACGATCGTCTACCTCAAATGTCTACACGATCGGGCAACCAACGCTACGTGATAGATTAAATGATTTACCCATTAGCTAAACGATCGTTTAGTAAATACTACACGGTCGTATAGAAAAATCTACACGATCGTTTAGATAAATCCCAACAATCGTTTACTTGAGGCTACACGATACGACAAACTTTTGTTCTTCTTCTTTGTTGAGAACCGCATCTCCATTCATGTAACCTCCCGGTTACCATGAACCACCAATAACCTCCCACTCAATTGGTTATTAGAGAAAAAGAGATAATTATCCAATAATTAATATTATTATTCATGTAACCTGTAGCTTGAAGCTCCAACGATACGTGAATAACTGACTAAACTCTTTAGTCACAGGATCCACCATCCGTTAACTGCTAGGCACTCCACTAAAGACCGACAACTGAACTCTTCTTACTACAGATATATTATGTGTCCATCTTAACCAATCAACAGAGCGACAACCCTTCATAGATTGCTCGTAAGTACAGCTCGACCAATAACCATTATGCCCCTGTAGTGACATCTAACACCTTAAGTACCATTGATCCCTATAATGAACATAAGTCGTAGTTCTACTATGACTGAGTCCTCTCTTCCAAAGAGAAGGTGTGAAAACTATGCTTAAGCTCGAAATCATCCCTTAAGGGAGCAATCTATCTACTTACCTCTAATTTGGGGAAGGAGTGAATTCCTTCAATTGTATTGAGTTCCCAGCTCCCAAATCGGACATGTCCTAAAAAAGGTAGGCATGTTGAGTTGGCAATCTAGCCACTCTCACACATACTAATCAAAGGACTGCCTTCAAAGGTAGGAGTTCCAAAAATACTCAGGATTGAGGTCGTGTCACCTATGGTCGTTTAGGTGAGATGTAAGTCTCTAGTATCAACACCGTTATATACATAGTCTAGTTATCTCGTGGTTCGATCTTATACAAACTCTTTGTATACGACACCCCCGCTCGCATGTCTCCACATGAATGGTCAGGATCTACCATATGTACTAGTTTACAACAGTTGCAAACCCCTACAAAGTGGGCCATATCCGTAGTGTCACCAAGATAAGGAATCCTTCTCTAATCCTTATACTACAGACCTATTTAAGTTATCACTTAAGACATGATCCACTTGTATATCTTAATGCATGCTTAAGTTTACATAAGATAACCATGGAGCTTTGTTTACTGGATATAAATAAATGCCAGGATGAAATAAAAATTATTTTATTCATAAACAATGTGTATAATACAAATAACGAGACTTTTGGAGAATTAGGACACCAATCCCAACAGTAATGTTGTTAACTAATTTGGTTCCTATTTCAATTAGATGAAATAGGCAACTTATTCTTAATCTTTAGTGTATTATAAACTCCTGTTCATGAGGAATTGTCCTTTAATTTGTATGGATAAGAATAGCCAGTCTACTGACTCGATAAGCCTACAATTATGAGGACAAGACTAAATGGGAAGCTAAAAAAATAATAATACAAAATGAATGCACTCCTTCTCGACTTCAGGATAAGTAGATGAATTTTCTCATTAGTGGTGTCTCCGAGACTTGAACAAAGGGTCCTACCCTCTCATTGGCCTGAGAGGGTTTCTGTTTATTGGTTGGACCATAAACTAGTTGTTCATTAGAAAGCATTGGTATTTAAAGATATAGAGGTAACCCAAGGGTAAAATGGTAATTTGACCCAGTTGGTTTTACGGGCACTTGTGAAGGGCTGACTTGCTATTCTTGGTCTATATTTATCGACATAGAAATATATATGCAGTGATAGAAGTGTAGTTGTGGGTCTTTAGTGTACTGTACCTATAATTAACGAATATTGATTAATTTGGTTAATGAGTTTAGCCAATGAATCTCATATTGTTGGAGCTTATAATCTATAGGTCTACAAGGTCTCATTGTTAGCCTACTAAAGGATATTTAAGAGGGATGATTTGAATTGTTCAAATCAATTTGAGAAAATTATATATTAATATGATTAATACGTACTTGATTATGGATGAGATCTATAATTTACATTAAGTCGGAGTGAAATATTTGAATGAGATTCAAATATTTAATTCAAGTGAATTTGATTCATAAAAAATTAATTGATTAAAGTAATATAGAGGTGATGCACATAAACATACGATTTTTATATATGTCAATTAAATATATACGTTAAATTGGATTTAATGTATATATGGTTATTTAATTAATGTGATAATTAATTAAATAAACGTTATTTAATTAAATGAGCACAAGGGTAAATTTGGAAAGACTTAGAGAAGGATTTAACCTTTCTCCATATGAGTTCTTCCTTATGGCCCTTTTAAGGTAAGAATTGATTTTGGTGAGATTTACCCTAGCCACCAAAACACAAATCCTTTATACTCCCTCTAAAGAGAAATCTCTTTACCTCTTCCTCTTCCAATTAGTTGGATACCACTTTTCCTTCTTGGAATCATTGTGAATAATAAGGTCACTATCGTGGTTATGTTCAAGTTTGATTTAGAAGAAGTTCGTGTAAGATTGAGAGGATTTTTAGTGGAGCTCAAGAATCTTCAAAGGTAAGAATGGTTCTCTCTTAATTTTCCTTCTCCAAAGCATGTTGTTTCATACGTTTATCCATCATATGTTATGTTTTTTAGCACTGTTTTTGTTTCTTCAAAAATTGATTTTTGAGGTGTAAGGCGTTCACATGCTTCTGCTTGAGATTCGATCCCTATATTAGACAGTTCGGTTTCTAATGCCCTTCATGATTTTAATGGAAAAAATTTTCTCTTGCAACTTTGGCTTTCTTGCCCTTCTAGGTTGCAGCTTGGTTAGCTTTATTCCCCTAATCACCCTTCTTCTTCTTCCATTTTTTTGTGCAGGTGGAAGAAGGTATAGCTTAGTTCAGAGGTCAAACCTCTTTTGAAATTTTTAGAGGTACTGGCAACATTTGCCTCCTTTTTTTGTATTTTGACATTTATCAAGGACTCGTAAGTCTGTAGCTCATTTAGAAAGGTGGTAAGGCTGTAGTCAATCTTCTTCATAACAACATTGTTATAGACTTGTAGGAAAGCATTTGGAAGAGATTCCATAATAAAGTTAACTTGACTGGTCTCATCAATGACGACCCAGTTCATTTCCACCATGTTGAAGTGGACCATTACATTGAGAACATGTTCCTAAACTGAGTTCTCCTAATTCATATAGGCATTTAAATCGAATTTCATAGCATCATGTTTGATCTGAGTGGACAGTTGTCCAAACATCTTTCTCAATGAGTCTAGAATCTCACGAGCAATGACAATATGCATCACAAACATTTGGACATGCAATAGGAGTGGGGACTTGAGGACACTCCTCATTAAAGACAAACTTTAGGTCGTTAATGATTGGCACAATATTTGTTCTATTTTTTCATGTCGTATAATTCTCACCAGCTAATTTATCAACACTTAGCAAATTATAGTAGTGCTAGTCATATTGAAGTTGTTGAAAACAAACAAACTATTTATATTAAAAAGTACACGATCCTTTAAATCCAATCAAGTTTAGAAATAATTTAGTGAACTCTTTTTACATATAATTTTGTAATGAGCTTCAGTGATTTAGGATAAAAGCCACTGAAGGGTGGTCAATCACCCTTTCACTGAATTGAGACACTCTCAATTAGCTATTATACCAGAATAACTCTTATTCCTATAATAATTAGTCACCATTTATTTGGTGAAGAAATCACTAACTTGCTTAACAATTTCTCGTAAGTGTGACCCTCCATTTTAGATCTTAGAATTCCACCCCGATGAACCAACCGAAGGAAAAAACCGATTGGGCAAAAGGTGAAGCTACTCTATCCATTATTGGAGTTTGCCTTGGTATTGATTACATGTAAACACCTTCCAAAGGGAGGACACTGATACCACGCAAGCGTACGTATCGCAGTAAGAATTCCCAAATTAGGTATCGTCCTCTGAGATTGGTGATAGTGAGTTTCACTTGGCTATTGCTATATACTTACTAATTTTATTTAGGTAATCGACAAAAAAAGTTTATTGTGGAAGCTCAATTAAACAAGAAAATAAGTCTAAGAGTTTCAATGGGATGATGATTACAGGGTGTTGTTCCGTAATGAATTTCCAAACCATTATTAACAATGGGAGTGTTTAGATTGAATGAGCCTAGAAATATTTTGTCAGGACATCCTTTTTCAAGCTTAATCCATTCTAGCTCAACAGGAAAATGGGATGCCTTCCAAAACACCATCTTGTATAGAGATGTATCAATCAGTGTTTTAAGCCTAAAGATCATCATCAAGTTTTATGGTCTGGTCTCTCCTATTAGTTCAGACCATCTTCTAAAAAATTTGCTTAATCTCCCTAGTTGAAACTTTAGCTAAACCATTAGTCTATGGGTGATAAGCTACGGAGACCTTATGCATAACCACATATTTTAAGATCATATTATCAAGCAATTTATTACAAAAATGTGATCCCTTATCACTAATAAGTGCTTGTGGAGTGTCAAACCGTGTGAAATATTTTTATGTAAAAAATTAAGAACAACACGGGCATCATTCATCCTAGTGGCTATGGACTCTACCCACTTAGGGACATAATCAAGAGCTAGCACAATATATGAATAGCCCTCAGATGGTGAAAATAGACTCATAAAATCCATATCCCATATATCAAATAACTCAACCTTTGAAATAGACATAAGAGGGAACTCATTCTATCTAGAGATATTGCCAATGCGCTGACATCTATCACAAGTTCTAACATAGGTATAACAATCTTTAAATAATATTGATCAGTAAAAGCTAGATTGCAATACCTTTGATGTTGTTCGTGTGGGTCCAAAATGGCCCATATAAGGTGATGAATGGCAATCAAACAAGATTTTGGCATGCTTCTCTAATAGTATACAGCTTCGAATCACATTATCAGAACAGATCAAAAAAGCACTTGATCATCCCAAAGAAAATATTTTACTTGATGCAAAAAATGTTTCTTCACTAGAATTGTCCTAAAACAGTTGTAGAAATAAATTTTTTTAATGTGTTGAATGCTATTAGACATGCTTTATAAAAAATAAGCTCAACATTTTCTTTAAAATGTTGCATAAGGGTTTTACAATTTTTCGAAAAAAATCTATAATAAAACGGCTATAAACCCCAGCATGCCCTAAAAAACTCCTAATCCCTTTAACATTCACTAGTGGGGGCAACTGCTCTATGGCAAAAATATTTGCCAAGTCCACCTTTGAATCTTTCTCAGACACCTTATGCCCTAACAGAATACCCTCCTTGACCATGAAATGACATTTCTCCCAATTTAGGACATAGTTGGTTTCTTGGCACCTCTGCAAAACAAGAGACAGATTTTAAAAACATAAGTCAAAGGAAGAATGAGACATTGAAAAATCATCCATGAAAACCTTCGTTATCTCCTCTATCAATCCCGTGAAAGATGGCCATCATGCATCTCTAAAAATTAGTTGGTGCATCCCATAATCCGAACGAAATTCTCTTGAAGGCAAACATTCTGTATGGGCATGTGAATGTCATATTCTCTTGATTCTTAGGAGTTATGGCAATCTGGTTATAACTTGAAAACAATCAAGGAAACAACAATAAGGATAACCAACCAACCCATCTAATATCTTATCAATAAAAGGTAGGGAAAATTGCCTTTTCTGGTGGCCTTATTTAGCTTTCAATAGTCAATGCACACCCTCCACCCTGTCAATGTCCTGGTAGGAATATGTTCGGAGTCCAAGATTAGCGTTGTTGTAACCGCCCTGGCCCGATTAAAGATAATTTATTTTCATCAATTCAAGACTTGTACCACAAAAGTAGTAAAATGGTAAGATCGGGGTCAAATCCACAAAGAGACTGTTTAATAAACTTAGTACAATTTATGAATTTCGCTTAAAAAAGGGTTTTAATGGTTTTGTTTTTGTTTTATAAAGTAAATTGACAATCAAACAGAGAAAAGCAAGAATTAGCACAGAAAGGGGTTGAATCAAATTGAGAAAAAAAATCTTGAGATTAGTTTGTATGCTTTTTATTTTCTATCATTAGGTACTAGTTAATTTTTCCAGTTATATGAACCCTTCAATCTATTAGAAATTCTAATAGTCCAATTAGCCAATTTTGATAAAAATCCAAACCAATACTAATTCAATTTAAAACTTTTCCTTCTTAATGACATACAAGTTAAAACCGAAAAGTATTAAGAAAGAGTTCAATTGTTGAGACATATTACAAGCTGGAAAGTCATATCTTATAGCATGATTTATTTGGGAAGGATTATAATAGGGCATACATGAGTTTGGCCAGAAAAAATCTATACCCTAAATATGCAATCCTAATATGTGCAACTTAATCAATCAATAATGCATAGGTTAGAATGACTTTGCATACAAGAATATCAACAAATTAATTTGTCAAAAAAATTCATTGAAACTCTATTAATAATAAAACAAATCCACCCAACGGGTTCACAAAAATTGAATAAATTGAACTAGTAAACCTTCAAAAAATCAAGACATACAAACTATCCCAAAAAAATTACCTAGCCTCTAAAAGGCATATTGAAATTACAATGATCAAAAGAGAATCGAGGCTAACTAGTGACAATTGATCAGCAATTTGACTTCAATGGCTCCCAAAATCAGGCTAATCTCTCAAATTTTACTCTATTCAGAGGTGTATTGCAGTGTGTATAAGTTGTGTTGAAGGTTGACCCAAGCATCTTATTTAGGTTTTGCACAGCGTTGAAATGCTTGGAAATAGTATTGCAACGCTGCGTTGCACATTGGAGAGCATCAAAAAGGCGTTGCAACGCTGCCAACAACGCTCGGTTGCCCCACGTATGGCACCAAATCCCATCAATTGTTGTAGTGTCGCAACACTATGAAGAAGTGTTGCAACGCTGAGTGTTCTGTCCTCAGGTGTTCGAGTGAAGCGTCAGGATTCGTTGCAATGGTGGCGAGGTTGAACATTCTGAGCATTGGAACACTAGAAGTAGCGTTGCAACGCTGAGCATTCTATCAAAAACTCGATACTTGAGGTTCACGCTCGTTTACTTGTAGCATTTTACTCGATAATAATCGATAGCCTTTTACATGGTGGTACTTGATGACTGATTATGCTTGGTGGAACTCGATGGCATTTTGGTAATTTTAACTCTTTTGAATCTCAAATGCTCAAATCAACTCCAAATTGCTTCAAATTAACCATTTTCTTCACCAAATGATTAATTATGCCTCTTGATTACTCGGTACCTACAAAATAGAGAAATAAACACGTAAAATCTGATAAGGAGGCTGAATTAAGCTAGGGATAATAGCTATTTTTGAGAGCTATCAGAATACTTCCAATGTTCTCATTTTTAGTCACCATCATTTCACCCTTCCTAGGTACCACCTTCACTTGGCTTATCTAAGAATTGTAAAAATAACATAGATAATTTTTGCATTTAACAATTTAAGAACCTCAGCCTTTATTACTCTTAGGGTCGATGCCCTAAATCTCATAGGGTTCTATAGTTTGTAAACACCTGTATGAACAAAATCTTTGTGTTGTAATAATATGAGATATTTTATTCACTACAGACTATGAAATATGAGATATTATAGTTAAATTAACTACAAACCAATAAACTAAGACCTCTTGTTGTTGTAACTTAAGCATGTATGCATAGACATACAAGTGGATCGTGCTTTAAGTGATAACCTAAATGGTCTATAATATATCGATAAAGGAGGGAAACCTTATCCTGGTGACGTTACGAGTGTGCCCCGCTTTGAAAATGTTATAAGTTTTATAAAGTGCTACAAATGGTATGATCCTAACCATTCATGTATTAGAGATGCGAGCGTGGATGCTCTATACAAATGAGTTTGTATAAGACTGACCACAAAATATTTAGTCTTGTTATATAACCCCGTTCATTACAGAGACTTTCATTTCACTAGGATGACCATAGTTAACATGACTTTAATCCTGAGTGAGTTGTGAACTCCTATCTATGAGGGTGGTCCTTTGATTTGCATGGGTGCAAGTGGCCAGAATGCCGACTCAAACCTACCACTTTGGGGATTCGTCTGATTGAGGAGCTAGGAACTCAGCTACATAAGACAGAATTCACTTCTTCCCCGAAGCAGGGGTAAGTACATAAATTGCGCACTTGAGGGCTGATTCCAGGGCTTGAACAATGTGGCGCCATACCTTCTCTTGGCTCGAGAAGTGTTTACTCATAGTAGAACTATGATGTATTATTCATTAGAGAAATTAGTGGTACTTAAGGAGTTAGATGTAACTATAGAGGCAAAATGATAAATTGGACCAGCTGTACTTACGAGCAATTTGTGAAGGGTTATCGTATTGTTGATTGGTTATATCCGATGGACAAAGAAATATATTTGTAATGCGAAGAGTGCAGCTATCGGTATTTAGTGGAGTACCCGACAGTTAACGGATGGTGGATATCGTGATTAAAGAGTTTAGTCAATCATCCACGTACCGTTGGAGCTTCAAGCTACAGGTCCATAAGGTCCCCTTGATAGCTTAATGAATTCATGTTGAGAATCAGTTTTTGGGTTAATTTGAAGTGTTCAAATTAACAAGAGAGAATTTGATTATATATGATATAATTAAATTGATTCAATTATATGTAATATAATTGATTTGATGTATTAGATACATTAATTGGAGGAATTAATATTAAATTTTATAAAGGAGAAAAATAACCATGGTTTATATATTGCATAAGATGTGATATTAAAACTATAGGTTATAAATATAATATTTAGGATATTTGTAATGCATAGTAGAATAAGAGAAAAAATCTAAAAATATATTATATTTTTAAAATATTTGCAAATATGGATGAGTTGACTAGTCAATCTTTGAATTTTTTTTTATTTCCAATTTCGCTCTCCCTTGTCTTATTTTGTTGTACAACTTTTTTTTAGTCTTTTTATTTTATTTCTCTTCTTTGATTTTTGTTTCTTCCCTCCCTATTTTCATTTTTTTATTTTATTTTCTTTCTTAGTTTTTGCTTCTTCTCTTTTTTTCTTTTTATTTTATTCTTTCCTTTATCCGATTTTTGCTTCTTTTCTTTATTTTTTTTTTATTTTCTTTCATTTCCTTATTTTTTTCCTTATTTTTTCCTTATTTTTAATTTTCTTTTCTTTCTTCAGTTTTTTATTATTCTTTTTTTTTTTTAATTTTCTTTCTCCAGTTCTTACTTATTCCTTTTTTTAATTTTTATTTTTTTTCCATTTCTATGATTTTTGCTTCTTCTCTTATTTTTTTTATTATTTTATTTTCTTGTCTTTCTCTGATTTTTTGCTTCTTCTTCTTCTTTTTCTTCTTCTTTTTTAGTTTTTCTTTCATTTTTCCAGTTTTTGCTTCATTTTTTCTATTTAATTTTCTTTCTTTTTCTTTAGTTTTTGCTTCTTCTCTTTCTCTTATTTTTAAATTTTTTCTTTCCTTTATTTGAATTTTTTCTTCTTCCCCTTTTTTTCACAAGAATTAGGAGGCTGGGATCCATATGCATGACTTGATAGTATTCAATTCATAAGTGACTTAACACCAACAAGCCAATCATCAAGTTTGATTATTCTAACAAATAATAAATATAAATAGCAAAGTAAAGTCTATCAGTGATAGCCACTAATATTTTCTATCATTGATAGCTTAATCTTTGATTATATTTTCGTAGTTAATAGCCATTTGTAGAAATCTATCATTGATAGCCAGCTTAGTGAATTTAATAAATAAAGTTGAATCTCGAACTAAAATGTAAGTGGAATGCCTAGAAGTTATCACTAATAGAATGTTTATCAGTGATAGAAGCTATCATCGAAAAGAAAAGAGACTTATAAATGTTCGGAAAGGACAAGAAAGGGGCAAAAAGGTGTTCAGTGATTATGATTGATAGAAGCTACTACTAATAGCATGTTACCAATGATAGGAGCTAATACTAATAGCATATTATCGATGATAAAAGTTATCGATGATAGAAGCTACCACTGATAGCACGTTATCGGTGATAGAGAACTATCACTGATAGCATGATATCAGTGAGATTGTTGATAGCATCTTATTAGTGATGTTATCAGTGAAAGAAGGTATCATTGATAACCACAATATGAGTGATGTTAGTGATATCGGTGATAAAACTTAAGTGATATCTAAATATCGAGTTTCTTTCAAAGGTGATAACCAGTTATAGAAATCTATCATTAATAGCCTTAAATGTTAATATTTCAAGGTTGATTCTAATTAATGAAAGTCTATCAGTGATAATGACTGATAGCTACTATCAGTGATAGCCATGATAAAAGATTATTAGTGATCACTACTATGGTAATCAAAGTTGTTGGTCTTCTTTCAAAGTTGATCACTATTTATAAATCTATCATTGATAGCTACTGATAGCCTTAAGTAGTAATATTTCAACGTTGATTCCAATTAATGAAAGTGAATCAATGATAGCTAATAATAATTGATAGCAAATTAAAAGTTAATATTTCAAGATTATATTAATTTTTCTAAAATTGAAAGCTATCGTTGATAGCAACTATCATCGATAACAATTGATAGAAGCTATCAACGATAGTAGCTGATAGAACCTATCAGTGGTCATCACTAATATCTGCTATCAGTGATAGCCACTGATAGCAGCTATCAGTGGTTATCAGTGATAGCTGCTATCATTGATAGCTTTTAATTTGAGAAAATCGGGAAGAAGCGAAAAAAATGGTGGCTAGGCAAGGGTTTTTTAGTATTTTACCATTTTTTGATCTATATATGCAATTATTTTATCCTTGTACTACATATTCTATTATTTTGAGCTTAAATTTTATTTATGCAACTAGCCCTAATATTTATTTATAATTAAATCAATTATGAGATAATTGGTTTTGATTTTTTGGCCTAATAACTGACTTAGTAAGAAGTTTTAATCAGTTATGGCAACTAATGGATAAAATGAAAATCGTTTTCATTTTTTATAATCGAACGCGCATAAAGAGAAAGCCATACGATAGCCTTGAGAGAGTAAACGATCGCATAAAGAGTTTTTCTATACGATAGTCGCTCACTACTAAACGATCGAGTACCCAAGTGTACACGATAGACTCTTGTCTGCTACCACTTACTCGATTGTCTACATGATCGTTCAATTCCTCCTTCCCTCTACCACATCCATACAGAGCCAAAAACTCCAGGATTCTCACACCTTGAATACCAATGTAGCCTCGTGGCAGTGCCTACTTGTTGTTCGGGGGTCGAAGGTCGAGTGTTACTCAATTGTGTTCGAGGATTCTAAAGTTTGTGCTGTTTACTGGTTTGCGTTCATGTTGTTGGACGTTGGACTGAGTTTGATCAAGGGATACAAGAAGAAAAGTTATTCAAGGGTATGAGCACTCGGTCTCTAGTTTTTTTTTTTTTTTTTTTTTGAAGCGTGATGTAATTTAGATTTTATGCATAACTATTATGTTGGATTGTAAATGTTCATGTTTTTTCAAAATGGGATTTGGAGCGATCTGCTTCCGCTCATTGGTTCTCTTGTTTAAGAGTTCCTTCAACTACTTCTTTTCATTGTACGATTAAGTATCCTTTCGTGTTCAATTGAGGGACTGAAGGTATCCTCCATTGAAATTTTGTGCATCACTATGGAGGGACTGATACTCTTCAAGTCACTAATTCACCAACCAAAGGCTGACTTATGTGCCTGCAGTATTCTCAACAATTTTCATCTTCTACCTTATTTAGTTCAGATGAAATAATAATAGGATAAGTAGCACACTCTCCTAAAAATGCATATGGAAAATGTGTATTTTTTCGTCAATGTTCGGAGCGTCGCGACACTTGGTGTTAGCATTTCAACATTGCCTTTTTTTTAGAATATTATTGATTTCTATATTCTAGCGTCGAGGTAGTGCTGATCCTTTATATTTTTCTAGCATTGCAACGCTACTTCAGTCATGGCAAAATGATAAATATCTTAATTTCTTCTAATTAGGTGATTTTTGGCTCGTTTTTGCTCCTTTTAGTTTCAAACTTCTTCTAATTGCTTGAAAGTGCTCCTAGGACTATTTTACTTATAAAATTGAGATATTAAGTAAATCAATAGTATAAAAATTGAGGAAGTTAAAATGTAAGATATAGTTGTTTTCAAGACCTATCACCTTGTTATGATCTTGATCTCTAGACTCTCGTCGTTTGAGCTCCAGATTGATCTCTAGTAGTGGTTATCCTCTTAGACGGTTTCCCTTTCCTCTAGTCAAAATCCAATCCAAAACTGATGAAAACAAAGTAAAACAATTAGGGTTTTAATTCACCTTTGCATCACATTGATTGACGTGCATGAAGGTCAACTGACAATCCGAGTTGATGATCAGGAAGTGAAATTCAATGTGTTCAACATATTGAAGTACTCGGGCGATCTGGAATCTTGCCAATTCAATGAAGAAGTTGAGTTTGATTGTTGGGAGTATTATAGAAATGAATTTGAGAATTCAGAACCAAAAGAGGACAAAAATATGGGTGCGATTGAAGAAGTATATATGATGAACGAGAAGACACCAAATTTTGAATCACTAGACCTGAACAATAGAAATATTGTTAAAAGCAAGCCTTCTCTTGACGAGCCTCATTACCTTGAACTTAAAGCCTTACTTTCTCACTTGAGATATATTTATTTACAGAGTAATAACACTTCGCCAGTTATTATTTCCTCTGTGTTAAGCTCTACTAATAAAGACTACTCTTGCAAGTGTTAGGGAAGTACGTCAAGGCTATTGGATGGACACTAACTGACATACATGGAAGTAGTCTCACGTAATGTATGCACAAAATTCTTCTTGAGCACAAAATTCTTTATGTTTAATTAATTTTTAAGCATGCATCATAGAGATATGATTAAAATGGCTTATTCGTCGAGAGGTGAAGTTTATGTTTAGGGTTAAGAACATAAACGGAAACTTCAAATTATGTTCGAAGGATTGATGGTACTCATTTCAACCTCATTTCTTTCATCTTCATATTTCTCTAATATTTCCATTATGTTTCTTCACAGTATGCTTTAACTTTCTTCCATCACCACTGAGTTCTTTAAGTTTTTGTATGTTTTATATTGTGAAACTTCACATGAACATTTTAAACTTTGATATATGTAAATGTTGAGAATCATCCATAAACCATTTTAAGTTAGTTGATTCAACAAAATTTCCATGTTCGACCTTAACTCTTATTAAGTTTGTATTTGGCCTTACTAAAGGAAAACTTGTAATCAAATACATAAAAAATCAACACCACGGAAGACAACATAAAGATATTGAAGGATTTGGAATTTGAGCTTTGACTTAATGTTATATTTATGTATGGGTTAAAATAAAGGGGAAGTCATATTGATTAGTCTGCCACATCTCAGTCCGAGGTCTCTCACACTCTCTCTCTTGAACTTTCATATGAGGAAGAAGGGTCGAATCCAACGAATTGATTTTATAAGGATATGACTTGAGATTTTATATATATATATATGGATAGATAGATAGATTGATTGGAATTAAATTTGGTTCGATCCAACTCGATTTTTTATGGTTTTTAAGATACTGAATTGAGAACCGAGTCAAATAAATCGATTCTCTATTCCAATGAACCAAAGAACTCAAAAAATTGTAAAAACAGGATCAAATCAACTAGTTCAGTCTAATTCATCGATTTGGACCAAATTTTAAACACCCTTAGTTTTAGCGCCCCTGATATTTATAGTCCAAGGTAGAAGAATAATTGCTTTCGACACTAGAAGACAAACTCTAGAGTTGCTCAGAGTGCTTTTCCATGTTGAAGCCTGCTTTTATCGGTGGTCCCTAATCCATATGGCTTATGTACGTTGCATGATAAAAGTAGTTTGTTAATTGGTTGAGTTTATTATTCAAATGCACGAAATCACATTCAAAGTCATCTTTCCATTTATTGTCTCCACTAATTAGGAGTAGGTGTAGTATTAGTTAAATAAATCAACTTTAAAGTCTAATTCTCTAGATAAAGTAAGGTAAAAGTAATTGTGGTACTTAACTAAATTAATGACTATGGACGATATTAAAACTCAATCACGCAACAATTAGCGGTCAAGCTTACAATCAAGAATGCATGATTGGTATAGTTCAAGAATTTAATTGGTTAACTAGTCTATTTAGGCATTACCTAATAGCTGTCATCTTAGCTTTCCTCCTAATGCTATGATGGGTGTGAGATGTGTTACAGAAAGTCTCGAAATCAAGAAGGACATCACTTCAGGCAGTTGAATTGTTGTCGACATCTTTCTGTTATATGTTGTAACCACTAGAGCTTTATCGTTGACCATTGCGCCTGCATATATAAAGGAAAACGAATGTGAGATTAATGTAAGAGTGAATAAGAAAATGAGAGACCAAGGCATTCGTTCAGTAATACTTTGAAGAAGTAATAAAAGAGAAGCTATCAATTTGCACAGTGGACGTAGGCCTTTGGTTGAACCACTTAAACTCCTATGTCTTTTCTTTCTAACTCTACGATCGTTTAGAATTTACTAAAGTATTGTTTACATGATCGTATAGTTCCTATCGCATCGTGTACTCGATCGTTTAGCTCTGCATCTAATTGTCTATACGATCATTTAGCTCCTCAGCTATTGTCTACACGATCGTCTAGCTCCACTTAACTGTCGTCTACACAATCGTCTAGCACTTCATCCAATCATTTACATAATTGAACTATTGTTTAGTTCTTGGAGCTTTGTCTATATGATAGAGCTACCATTTGGAAAATGACAGAAGATTTTCAAGCCTCAGCATATTACCTTCCCCGACTCTTGAATTGTTATTGATCATTAAATATGAGTGTTTTGTGATTGTGAACGTGAAGATCTTGTCATCTAGGACAACAAGTGGTATCAAAGCACAGTGAATAGTTCAAGACAACTTCAAGATTTGAATTCTTGATTCAGAATAGTCAATCTTGAAGATCAAGAATGGTAACTACCAGATATGAGATTGAGAAGTTCGATGGTAAGACATATTTGAACTATGGAAAGCAAAGATGAAGCAGTCTTGGGGTAGCAGAAGGATCTCTTGGCCATTACGGACCCTGCAAAGTACCCTGAAACACTCTCTGAGGCAGACAAAGAGACAATTGAGATAAATGCGTATGGAACCATTGTCCTAAATGTCGTGGACAATGTTTTGAGTTAGATTGTAGACCTGCCTACTGCCTATAACCTGTGGAACAAATTGAATGAGATATATCTCAATAAAGACTTGCCTAATAATGCTTTCTTGAGGGAAAGATTCTTCACCTACAAGATGGATGCAACAAAGTCCCTCACGGATAATCTAAATGAGTTAAAGTCTTCTGAATTTAGATCAATAGGAGATAATATGAGGGGAGAGAATGAGGTGTTCATATTACTAAATTCTCTACCAGAATCTTTCAAAGATGTGAAGACTTCCATGAAGTACGGTAGAAAAAGAATAAGCATAGAAGCAATCATATCAGCTGTGAGAGTCATAGAACTTGAGTTGCAAATGAGTAAGAAGGATCAACAAGGAGGTGAAGGCTTATTCTGAAAGGGGTAGAATAAGAACAACGGGAAGGGGAAATAAGACAATGGTGATAAGTCCAAGATAAAGTGCCATTTTTGTCACAAAATGGAGCATATGAAAAAGAACCGCTATGCCTTGAAGAGAAAATTGAACCAACAAAACAAGGGGGTAAACAGATCGATGCTGCTATAGAGGAGAATTCCCTTGTCCATTCAGATGCTTTAGCTACTACTGAAGAAGGTGGAGACTAGAATACTATAGAGACTCGGGATTGGATGTTAGATTCTGGCTGCTCAGTCCATATGACACCATCCAAAGGATGGTTTTGCACCTACAAGAAGTAGGATGGTGGGCTGATCTATATGGGAAACAATAACACTTGCAGAGCTGTTGGAATAGGTTTTGTGTCCTTGAAAATGCAGGATGGTACAGTGAAATTGATTAGGAACGTGAGGCATGTTCCTACTTTGAAGAGAAATCTCTTATCTTTGGGGATGCTCGATGCCATAGGCTGTGGATACAGGCGGTAGAAGGCACCTTTGAAGTAATTAAGGATTCTAAAATAGTTTTGGTGGCAACCAAGGTGAATGATTTATATGTCATCAAAGATGTGCAAATGGCACAGTCGGTCTTATTGGCAACCGATGAAGAACCCACAGAAGATGAGTTGTGGCACAAAACGCTTCTCATATCAATGTGAGGGGGCTACAAGTGCTCTCTAAATAGGGGATTCTTCCAAAGGGTGTTGGAGACAGCCTTAATTATGTGAACATTGCATATTAAGTAAAGCAACAAGACAACAATTCCCCAAAGGATAGCACACTTCAAAGGAAATCCTAGAATATGTGCATTCAGCTTGTGGGGGCCAGCTCACTCTCCATCTCTAAGTGGAGCAAGGTACTTTCTTTCATTTCTAGATGATTACTCAAGGAAGAGTTGGGTTTACTTTTGAAAATTCAAAGATGAAGTATTTAGTAGATTTAAAGAATGAAAGACCTTGATTAAGAAGCATACCTCTAAACAAATTAAACATTTGAGAATTGATAATGGTTTAGAGTTTTGTGGAGAGGAGTTCAACTTGCTTTTCAGGGAGCATGGCATAATAAGGCATAGAACCATGAGATACACACCTCAACAAAACGGAGTAGCTGAAAGATTGAATAGAACAGTGCTGGAAAGAGTAAGATGTTAGTTGTCCAATGCCTTATTGCCTAAAAAATATTGGGCTAAAGTTGTCTCCTACACAATATACATTCTTAATAGATGCACACGCCATTCCATAGAGCTGAAGACTTCAGAAGAGAGGTGGACAGGTCAACCACCTAGCTAGAACACTTGAAAGTGTTTGGTTGTGTAGGCTACGTGCATCAAAGCCAATGGATGTTGAAACTAAGGGCTGTAAAGTGCATGTTCTTAAGCTTTACACTGGGAGTAAAGGGCATTAGGCTGGTCATCCAGTTGAAAAGAGGTGTATGAATATTAAAGATGTGGTTTTCGGAGAAAATGAGATGTTCATGATGTTAGAAAAATCATCTTCTACAGTGACAAATACTAGTAGCACAAGATTTGAGGTAAAGCCATAAAATGATCATGGAGCTTCTACTTCCTCTCAAAATTTAAAGCTAGAAGATGATGAGGCTGCTGAAACTAGTGAGCATGTGTCAAGTGAACAAGTTGAGACACATGGAGACTTACACAATTATTCATTAGCAAGAGACAAGCCTAGAAGAAGATACCAAGAGTCTGATTTTGCTAGTGTAGCATTAAGTGTTGCCATTTCTTTGAGTAATAATGAACCTACCAGCTTTGAAGAAGCAATAAACAACCCGCATTCTAGGAAATGGATTGACGCAATGAATGATGAAATGAAGTCTCTCAACCAAACTGACACTTGGAGACTGGTACTTTTGCCTAAAGGGTACAAACCTATCTCATGCAAATGGATTTATAAATTTAAAGAAGAGATTCCAAGGGTGCAAAAGTCTAAGTTCAAGGCTAGGTTTGTTTCTAAAGGGTTCACTCAAAAGGAAGATATTGACTACAATGAGGTCTTTTCTATAGTAGTGAAGCATACTTCCATTAGGTTGCTCCCGATTTGCACAGTGAACGTAGGCCTTTGGCCTAACCACTTAAACTTTTGTGTCTTTTCTTTCTAACTCAATGATCGTTTAGAATTTACTAAAGTATCATTTACACGATCTTGTAGTTCCTATCGCATCGTGTACTCAATCGTTTAGCTCTGCGTCTAATCGTCTATACTAGCTCCTCAACTCTCGTCTACTACGACTAGTGCCTCTAAAATGGCTTCATCCAATCATTTACATAATTGAACTATCGTTTAATTCTTGGAGCTTTGTCTACACTATAGAGTTGCCATTTGGTAGAAGATTTTCAAACCTCAGCATACTACCTCCCTTGACTCTTGAATTGTTATTGACTGTTAAATCTGAGTGTTTTTTGATTGTGAACGTGAAGATCTTATCATATGGGACAACAAGATGTTAATAAACCGCTATCATACCCAATCCATCATGCACCTAGTTTAATGAAGCTTTTTAATTAATGTCCTAGGGCATTTTTGTTAGAGTTTTGAGATTTTCTATATTTTTATTTAAGGCAGGTGTTATGGTTTAGTCGTTTGCATGTTGTCACAAAAGTTGTCTCAGCTATTGATATAACAATAGCCATCCCTACTGTCCAGACTTTCATTATTTGGAAAAAATTCGGTAAATTTTATTTTATGGATTCTTTCCTTCTTTATGGCTTGTCGATTTTTTTTGGATGTTTTCCTTTCCAAAGGAAAATTTTATTGAAGGTTCTGTGTCGTTACTAGGGTTGGCCATGATTATTGAATATTTTAAAGAATTGGTTTTTCTGGTGGATGACATTTGTTTATCGTGAGAAAGTCTCTTTGTTCTTGATGGTTGATCTGTGCAACATCATGTTCATATCTTTATTCAATGTATTGTACTATGCAAATTCATTGATTGATAAGTATAAAACATTGAAGATAATTTTTGTCTTAGGAGGAGCCTAAGGCATCATTATAGAGAAAGGATTCTCAGTCTTAGGGGGAGCCTAAGACTTCATTATAGAAAATGGATTCTCGATCTTAAGGGGAGTTTGAGATTTTAATTCAGAGAAAGGATTCTCAGCTTTAGGGAGAGCCTAAAACTATCGCTTGAGGAGGAGTTCTCCATCTTAGGGGAAGCTTAAGGTGACAAGTGATTTGAAAGATAACTTCAAGAAGAGAGAGAGACTCATATACTACGTAGTGCCGAAATGTCCACTACTAATATTCAACAACTTAAGGGGAGCCTAAGTTCATATAGAGAAGGAGTTTCGCATCTAGAACCTTGGTATTCATCAAGTTAGGCTATACGTGAGTCACTGTAAAAGTCGTTTCGTTATAGATCAGTACTACGTTGTAAACACTTGACTTTTTAATATTAGTGGATTTTCTTTTCTGGACATACTATCCCCCAGATATAGGTAGTTTATCGCCAAACTGAGTTAATAAACTGTGTGCCTTTACTTGTTTTCTTGTTATTAGTATTTTGTTCTTAGTATTTTGTTGTTATAGTGCTTGTCAATGCTTTCCGTTTAATATCTGAAATTGTGAGTCATGAGTCATCCTATCATTTTTCCACATTTGTCATAGCATTTTCAGACAAGTTGGCTAAGCATTTACATGGATAGATGATTACTTGTAGTATCCATAATCAACCAAACAATTGGGTTGATCCAAACTCCTAGGTTTGGCCTTCTAATTTCCATTAATCTCTATTTTCAATTTCTCATTTTAAATTTACATTCAAGTTACATTCGAAACATTTACATTTCACCACTGAAAATCACAACCCCCCATTCGGTTCGGAGTTATAAATTTATTTGATCAATCGAAAGCTTTAACATACTTCGGCCATCACTTACAGACTAACAATATACATTAGTAATGAAGTTTAAACATTGATAAATTCCATTCATAGTACTCTAGTTAATCCAAACAATCAAAATATTTTTCAATTAAATAATTAAAAAATCAGTATCTCAGAATTGATAATAGCCAATACATCCTTTTACTTTTAAAAACATCAACTCATAACATATTAAAAGCTTCAAAACTATACCTGTATATGTAAAAAAAAGAATAAAAATAAATTAAATCTAACATCTCTAAAAGGTTTATGGCTCAAAGTTTAATTAGGCAACCTTCTGAATAAATGCATCATGGATCTGCAATCCCCCCTTCCACTTTGAACTCCAAACTTCATACAAACCAAGATGGATGGTCTTGCACTCTATGGGTGTTGAAGGATCAACTGAGATTACTAAAGGATCCTTTGGGATGGTGATAGGTGTTTTATTTGGTTTTAAGTCTCCAAGAGAAACTTTCATGGACATGAACTTCCCTTTCCTCCCAACCTTAGCCATTACATAAACATCAATCTCATCCCACCCAAATGCATCTGATCTCATTGTGACATTGAAACCCACTCTATACTTACTCCCACGATCTACATTATCAGTTGAACATGTCACCTCAAGCCATGAAACTTGCTTCAGCTCTGCCATGTACAAACTTCCTGGCCTGCAAAAAAGAATTATACAACATACTATCACATGTTATATACCTAATCTTTTGTTATTCTTTATATAAATTTTGTTTTTTTTAATGTATTTGGGCTAGCTTGCACATAACCTCGTCTAATTTAATTCAACTCTACTCTTTGTTTGGTTAAAGGAATTCATGGCCCCACAGTTAAAAAAAACCTCACTTCTTATACGGTGGGTCTTAGGATTATTCACAATTCTTTAAATTTCATAATTTCATTCTTTGTTTGAAGTATCCTTTAAGTGAAACTCATTTCCTCTAGGCCAACATGTTTCTCTTTATATTTCCGACTTTTTCCTTCACTAATCGGCTTGAAATTAATAACAGAACTAAGAATTGAAAAATTAAGGTTCATACATAGGATTTCTTTTGCTCTTATTATTCCATGTTAAATTACTAGGTTCTCTACTCAAAAGTATAAGCAATTAATGATAAAATTTTACTCTTTTATTCATATTTTCACACGTGTTAGAGATTAGAGAGACTTACTCATTGGGGTTAGTGATATTCCAGTAGCGATCATCATTGCCCCATGTGATGTTAAATCCTCTTGGATAAATTTTGGTGATTCCCTATGGAATGAAAGATCAGATAATGTAAGAAAAATGATCCCAAAAGAAAACCTTCAGTTTGATACAAAACAGTTAAATTTATTAAAAAAAAGGAAAAAAAAGTGCAAAGAGCAAACCTTGTTGGTATCCTTTTCAATGGCAGTTTTATCTGCTTCTCTATGAGGGCAGCAGATGGTTGTCATTATTGGATTTGTAAAGCTCCCACAAGAAGTTCAAGAACTTGAATTTGTGTTTGTAATCTAGTAGTCAATTTCAGAATGATGAGTACTTGAGAAAAATCACCGAAATGAAGAATTTATAGGATGAAGAAAAGAAAAGAAGTAAAGTAGATAAGAACAACCGTCATGGAAAAAAGGTGTTCTCTTTGGAGTGATCTCGAAAATACAGTTGTATTGTTAGCATTTACAAGGGAAGGTGATGTGTAAAAGTAGAAAGATTGAAAAATACGCATGGTGCTAAGAAACTTCCTTAGCTTTACAAAAAGAGGGGTTTATTTACTTTTTTTTTCATATGTATATATATGAAGCTTCCTTTGTCTTTTGCATACAATACAACCACAGCAAAAATTCTTTTCTTGGAATCCCTAGTTTTCTTTTCTTTTTATTTACATGTGTTTCTTTTCTTTTCTCTTTTTTCTTTTTCCTCCTTTTTTTTTTTTTAATTTTATTTTTTCCAAAAGAAATGTCATTGGAAACGTATTAGGAGAGAAAACATTGGGATTTTTAGAAATAGAAAAACAAGTGAAGCAATTTACACAAAATAGCAAAATTTAATCATTTTTCTTCTATCACTGATAAACACTGATAGAAGTTTATCAATGTTAGAAACTGATATAAATCTATTATTGATAGAAGTTTATCATTAATAGATATTGATAAAAGTCTATCAGTGTCTATTAGTAGGTTTTTTGTTATATCTGTAAATAGTTTTCTATCAATGATAGAAACTGATAGAAGTCTATTATTGATAATTTATCATTGATAGACATTGATAGATCAGTAATTTTTTTTGCTATATCTATAAATAGTTTGATATTTTTTCTATTTTTAAAAATTTTGGGGGAAAAAAGTCAATATTGTTGGGTGATTTTGGTTGAATAGTTGGAGGTGGGCAACACCTACTTAGATAAGGACGTTTGAGGGGAATCATATTGTGCGACCAACAACGCCGATGCGCGTATGCTGTCGATAGTCAAACGTACGTTACAAACATGATAACTCAAATGTGAGCTTCATTTGGGTAATTGGTTAGAATCAAATGTCGATCAGAATTATAGTTGTGTTTGGAATGATCATTGTGTTTGTTGAATTATGGGTTTTTTCTTTTTCTTCAATTGTTTCAAAATTTAATGCTTGAATGATTTATTTTTCAGTTTTTTGTTTTTAAATTTTAAATTTTAAATTATTAAGTTTATGATTTTAATATGCCTCTAATCTATAAGTTATTAAGTTTACCATTTGTTCCTATAAAAGAGTGATGTCTCAGGTTTTGTGTACCATTTTCAATATCACAATTTTGTATACTACATTTTGTATACCGCAATTTTGTGTATAACATTTTGAGTATCACAATTTTATGTACCACATTTTTAGTATCACAATATTAATATCACATTTCTTATACAACATTTTGTGTGTCACCAATTTTTTTCTTATTTCAAAAGATTGAATTTCAATCTCATTTTCTTTTTTCTTCTCTTTGTTAATAAATATTTAGAAATTGATTTGCTTCCGCAAGATTTATTATTTTTCATCGATTCCATTTTCTCAACAATGGTATCAGTACAATATTGATTTTTTCAATGGTGGTATCAGAGCTACTTTGATTTTTTTCTACAGTGGTATTAGAGCTTTATATTTAAAGGCCTGTGATTTTGTTTGAGAGTGAATTATTTTTCCATATTTGAAAAAATGTCTTCTAATTTTGGTGTTTCCTCTCCTCCACATTTTAATGGTGAAAACTACAAGTTTTGGATTGTTAGTGCACTCCTATATCAAGGCACTTGGCCTTTGGGAATCTGTTTCAAATGATGCTGATCCTCAACCATTAGGAGAAAATCCAACGTTGAATCAGATCAGACTACATGAAGAGGGGAAATTAAAGAAGCCCAAAGCTCTATGTGTGATTCATACCACTTTATCAGATCCTATATTTTCTAGGATTATTGATTGTAAAAGGGAAAAAGAAGTTTAGGATGCTAAAAATGAATGACTCAGATACGTAGAGGGATTTCACAACAAATGTGATGACCATTATAAACTAGATAATATTAGCTAGTGAAAATTTTCCAAATCAAAGAGTTGTGGAACAAATAATGGTTAGTGTGAAGGTTTCAAAAACCCATACGGAAGCGAGATATTCAAACGTGTCTCTCAAGTAATTTTATAGGACATACATAAATCAGAGATGTGAGGAAAAAAGGCATGATAAACATTCAATATCATATAGCATGCTTTTACATAATAAGATAAGAACAAAGGAGAACTTACTATTGAAGTCACAAATCTTCCTGTTCCTCTCTCAATACTGCACGACCACAACGGACAATCACGAACCCTTTTTCTTGAAGACCACGTATTGAATTACTTCTGTATTCTCAGAGGATGAGAATCAAAGAGGGAGTATGTGGACTTCTCTTTTAATTTTGAAAGAAGAATAAAATTTTGTGTTGAGAGGGGAGTTTTCAGAGAATAATCTTTAGAGAACTATTAGATCTCAGTTCCTCTATGAAGAGGGAGAAAACTCTGTGCTTCATCATTTAATGTGAAACCCAACTTTCACACACACACACATTTATATATATATATATATGCTATATCACATATAACACATAATCTATAGTTTGTTTATATTATAACATATAATATAAGCTACAGTTTATTATTCTCTCATTTAACCTATAGTATTTAATATCAATCAAATTCATATTAAATTTAATCTATAGTTTTTATGTGAATCATAATATAATTAATATTTGAATCAATATCAAATAATTTATATTAATTATATCATATATAATTAATTTTCTCAATTCAAATTAATCCAAAATTAATTTGATTCTCAATAATCTCAGTTGAGCTACTAATGGAACCTTATGGATCTATAGAATGAGTCTCCAAAAGTACTTGGTTAATTAATTAAACTCTTTAATTAATTAACTAACTTTCATTAATCGTCGGTCATTTCTCTATAGACCGACAGTTGTACTCTTCACACTATAGATATATTTATGTATCAATTGGATATAACCAATCAACAACGCGATGACCCTTCACAAATTGCTCGTAAGTATAGCTAGGCCAAAATGACCAGTTTGTCCCTATAGTTACATCTAACTTCTTAAGTACCATTAATCACTCTAATGAACAATAAGTCATAGTCCAACTATGACCAAACCCCTCTCGGGCCAAGAGAGGGTGTGACGCCATATTGTTCAAGCCTCGAAATCAACCCTTAAGGGAGCAATTTCTCTATTTTCTCTAACTACAAGGAGTTAGTGAATTTCTTCTTATGTAGTTGTGTGACTAGCTCTCCAATCAAATGAATTACCAAAATGGTAGGCATATTGAGTTGACGAACTGGTCAATCTCACTCATGAAAATCAAAAGACTACCTTCATAAGCAGGAGTTCACAACTCACTAAGGATTCAGGTCAAATCATCTATGGTCATCCTAGTGAAATATAAGTCTCTTCTATTAACAGTGTTATATAGTGAGACTATTCATTTTGTGGCCCAGTGTTATACAAACTTTTTGTATAAAATACCTCTGCCCCCATGTCTCCATGCGAATTATCAGGATCATATCATTTGTAGAACTTTACAACAATTGTAACAATTACAAAGCGGTTCATATTCGTAGTGTCACCAAGATAAGGTACCCAACCTTATCCATCTACTACAGACTGTTTAGGTTATCGCTTGAACATGATTCACCTGTATGTCTCTACATACATGTTCAAGTTCCAGAAGACAACCTTGGATCTTAATTTATTGGTTTTGTAGGTTAATGCTACTAAATGTTAAATAAAATGCCTTCGATTTTATTAGATAAATAAATTGTTTGTACATTCCAATTACAAACTATAGAACCCACTAAGATTCAGGGCATCAATCCCAGCATAGTGTTTCTAATAAATTGGAGTCAAATATCTCAGCCATAGTGAGTCTTCTGATCTAACAAATCTATCTATAGTTGAATTAATTAGCAAATTACAAGTCCATGAACAAAGAGGTACTATGCGTAATGAGGTGTAAGTTGGGAGTTCATTCCATGTAAAGTTCAAAGACAAGAAACTTGTTGGAGAAGATGATAGACATGAAACTAAAAATCATGTGAGTATGGAAAAAGGAAGAGCATTGGGAAAAAATAAATTTCCTCGCTATTTTTGTAAAAAGACTAACCATTTTAAAAAGAATTGTTGGTTAAAAAACAAGCAAGTCTACCATTGCAATTAATGCAACAAGAACGATCATAAGGAGAAATTTTGTTATAGTAAACAAAACTAGATCTAAAATTTCCAACAACAAGAAAATTGTACAGATGACAATAAAGAAACAATTTTTTTTATTTATGCCAGTCTTTGATGACAAAGTGTCAACCTCGTGGCTTATTGACAATGAATGCACTTCCATATAGCTAAAGATGTAAATCTTTTTGGCCAAATTGATAGATCTATATAGTCTAAGGTGGTTCTTGGACATAGCGAGACATTATAGCTGAAGGCAAAGGTACTGTTGCCATGCATACTAAGCAACATCGAGTTTGTGTCATTTATAACCTTCAAGAAGCAGATATTGCAAGGGTCAAAGTAGTTGAAAATGCATTTATTTTATGTGGTCGCTCATTATGTCATCATGCTTTTAACGTCAAAGTAGACGAAACCAAAAGGTGGCATCAATGCTTTGGGCACAAAGATAATGAAGCTTTGAACATTTTGCCTTCTTCTAACATGGATAATATTTACAAATTTACCTTTATTGATCAGCTTTGCAATAGTTTTCAAGAAGAGAAGATGTATAGTCTACATTATCTCAAAGAAAATTTTGATTTAATTACTAGTGTATTCAATTTGGTATAAGATGGTAGTAAAAGGCACATAAATGTAAAGATTTTATTTATTGATAAAAATAGAGAAAGAAGGCAAAATCATTGAACTACTCGTCATCATTCTCACAAAAACTACAAATAGATAGTTTATATTTCATCACAAAAAGTTGGTTGTGACAAAGAAAAACCTCAACAAGTGTTGAATTATTATTTTTTTTCTTTATCTCCTTTAGTTTCAAATTTTAATGCTGGAAGTTATTCACTTTATTGTTTGATTTATTTTCAGTTTTTGGTTTTCATGTTTTTAATTAGTTATTAAGTTTATGCTTTTAATATGCATTTAATTTGTAGGTTATTAAGTTTGCACTTTATTCCTATAAAAATGTGATGTCTCATATTTTTTATGTTTCGCAATTTTATGTACCACATTTTGAGTACACAATGTGTACTACATTTTGTGTACCACAATTTTATGTAAAACATTTTGTGTATCACAATTTTATGTACCACATTTTAAGTATCACAATTTTGTATATCACAATTTTAGTTTCTCATTTGTTATATCATATTTCTTATACAATATTTTGTCTATCACCAATTCTTTTTTCTTATTTAAATCAAAAGAATGAATTTCACTCTCGTTTTTTTCTTCTCTTTATTTAATAAACATTGAGATACTTGTTTGCTTCGCAATATTTATTTATTTTTCATCGATTCTATTGTCTCAACAGTGGTATCAGAACTACTTTGTTTCAATAGTTGTATCGAGCTACTTTGATTTTTTTCTACGGTCTTGAAAGTAATCGTGGTATGGTCTTGGTGCTAATAGTCTCATATCGATTGTTTCCCAACACAAGATCCTAGACATAGCGTAGAGAGGAGGAAGAAGAAGGCAACCACAACAAAAATTGGTTTGAATCGCATAATTTGTTTCAAACCCACAAAGAAAATGGTACTCTACGTGTGGGGAGAAGTGTAAGCGTACCATTCTAAGCACTTTCTAGAAGCTCACATAAAGGTTCAATATGTAAGTACTCCAAACAGTACTTGTAAATTTTCAACGTGGGACAATGGTAAAAAGGCAACTTTAGACATGTCATTCCCAACGTAATTTTGTTTTAGTATGTATCTTCATCTACTAAGTTACTAATTATTCTCACATCATAAATAGGAATGCCTATTTTTCTTTAGGAATGCAAGAGTGGTTGGGAGAAAAACTTTCTTCCATGTGCGCTAAATGTGGACATGCCCATCCTCACCCTATTTGTCTCTTTTATTTGTGATCTTCGTCTTCGAGTTCTTAATCAATCTCCATCTACCTTCTCTATCGTCTCTTCTTTACTCTAGATCGAAATCTCATAGAGTGATGATAAAAATAAAAAAGAGTAATTGCAATTGATAGTATTTTTAGAAATATAACCAAGTGTATAACATTATTTAAAAAAATTACAAATATAGACAAGTCTAACAATGATAGACTTCTATTGTTGATAGACTTCTATCAGCTGATAGACTTTTACCAGTGATATGGTCTATCATTGAGATACTCTTACCAATAATATGGTCTATCACTGATAGATTGTTTAAATTTGGTCATATTTATAATTTTTTTTACATTATGTTATATCTGCTAATATTTTGGGTCTAATGTCAATATCTACATCTGTCCCATAAAAAAATGAGTGAATGAACATTGATTAAATAAGCCTTCTGGTCGCAACGTTGCTGCACTTCCTAGTTTAGAGCACCACAACGTCTACGGAAAACCCCCTCTTGGGTTATGGTGCCACGCCTCGCGATGTAGGGCAATGTAGCCCAATTTTCTAGCTTTTTAGCTCCATTTTCCCTCCTTTTTGTATATTTGACCCTAGAGTCCTCATATTTAGATTTTTACACCAATTTTAGTCCACTTTTACACAACTTTCTCTTATAACTCGGTTTCTGCAAATTCAATAAATTAAACATGTTAAATCATATTAAATAGCAACAATAACTCTTAAGTTAAAGACAATAAAAGCACTTCTCAGGTGCTTTTCACCATCCCAAACTTAAAACTTTACTAGTCTCGAGTAAAGAAAGTAAACACATAAAAAAGGGAAACATGTACTAAATAAATGGAACCCTAGGCATGCCTGATGCGTTATTTTATGAGGTGAAATCATGGAATGAAATGCGGTGATGGAAATACGTTGAGCAACAAGTTTTCTCAGCGGAATCCAAGTATAAACTCCACTGAGTTTCCTTGTAAGTCTAGGGTCGAACTCAGGGACTAAGGAAAACGGTATGCGGTGGTAATTTTCGAGAAGATTTTGTGGCAACCAATAAATCAATAACTGTTTTGGTTTGTGTTTGTGGTAATAAAATAAATGAATGCAACGGAGTTATGAAAAGAGTTGATAATATGGAAGATGCGATAAGCATGCGGTGAACGGGTTAAGAAGGGGTTCGACTAACACTTACTAGGATGCGTTCATGTTATGCGAACATGCAACACACACACAATAGCAAACCATCTCTCGACTCGAATGCTACGGCTTCTAATACTAGAACGCATGCGATATTGCGATGAGTCTATAGGACCTACACATAAGCCTCTATTCTTATTTATGCGATGACAAACACATAAGCCTCTTTGCGGGCATGGTGGTGGTTGGACTTCTTCTGTCTCATGATGTTGAGGCTTGAGGATGGACGCAACTTCTGGATTCATTTGCTCAGGCTCTTCTGAATTATAAGTCAACAGGTCCTTAGTTGTTACCGCATTCAAGTTGGTCGTGATAGGTTCCTCCCCCACTTCTGCAGTCATTTTTTTGCTTAGCAAGGAGACTGCTAAGCATTGTTCCTTCCTCGTACCCCCAGCATTGCGAGGAAGCTCAGCTTAAGCTCGATAACGCTCCTTGCGGTCTATTTTTGAGCTCGCCCGCAATTTGTTCCAGCTGAATTTTGAGGTTTCGAATGGATGTTTCTTGATTCTGTAGCACTGATTCGTTATTCTTAATGTACTGCTTCAACAAGCTCTCTAAGGACAAAGATTGCAGTGTCTGTGAGCTACTAGCTTGGTTATGCATTGGACCATTTGTTTGCAGAAAAAATCCAAGTGGCCCTTCTTTTTACGCCATTGATTGGAAATTTTGTTGTTGATTTTTTCACGCAAAGTTGGGGTGGTTTCTCCACCTAGGGTTGTACGTATCAAATAGGGATTATTCTTTATGAAGCATATCGACTGCGGATTTTCTAGGCATTCTTCCATCGAATGAGCATTTCCGCAAATGACACAACTTGCGATCGTTTGAGCAATTCCGTTGACCTATTCTTTCTTTACTCCCATGCTATTAATTGCGATGCCTTGTATCAAACTCATCATCGCAGACATTTGGTTCTGAAGGGATGCGATGGCACCATTGTTTGCGTCATTGTCTTTAATTAATCTTTGATTGCTTTCTCACCAGTCCTCGTGAATTTTTAAAATGCGATCAAGTATATTTTTGTCCTCCTCATATGTTTTGTCGAGTAGACCACCAGCTACTGCCGCATTGGCAGCGGTCTGCGAAGCAGGGTTCAGTCCTTGATAAAAGATCTCCATTTGCAAGAAATTTGGTAATCCGTTGTGTGAACAGTCTCTTACCAGCCTCTTAAACCTTCTTTAGGCGTCATTGAGCGATTCATCAGTTTCTTGTTCAAAATTTGTTATTAATTTCCTTCTCCTGGCATTCTCAGTTGGTGGAAAATATTTTTTCATAAACTTTTCCACCACTTGTTCCCACGAAGTAAAACACGGGGATTGTTGTTTAGATGCGATACTAATGTGGTAAATGCGACAGGTTATCATAAAGAATAAAGAATTGTTGGTTTGTGCAAAAAGTGTAAATTGCGCTAAAAAGTAAATTGCGTTGTAAATAAAATAAATGTCTAAACTACTAATGATACAAGGTGAGGACTAGCTGTGAAGTTGTACAAAAGAATCTAATGAATGCGGTGGAAAGTCTTGTCAATGAGTCAGAAAAGGAATGAGTTGAGGGCAAGGACATCGCAAGTTCATTAATCCTGTTAAAGACGCAACTAAGGTTCCGCTTTCCCTTGGGGTACACCTTTCAGTGATCGGCCGTGTTCCCATATGTCTATGGTGAAACAGAGATGAACATAATGAATGTAAGGTTGTTTCCATCTCTGGAAATAATTCTCGCTTTAGTTAATGCATTCTTCCAACTTTCTCTCGATAGGCGAAATAACATCTTCACTTCTGCTCTCACAGGTGAAAATGCCGTCAAGCATGCTTTAGCTAAACTCAGTCGATTACCTTAATAAAGATGAACTCACTCGCTTAATCATTCCCCTTTACCCAGGGGATTAAGAACACATGACGGAGAAAATGGATGATAAATGAATGGAAAGGAACAGAGAGATGATAATGATGACGATAATGATATTGAATTCTAAAGATCAGCGTTTGATACATGATATGTGAATGAAAGATTAAAGAAGATGAACACAGTAGATGGATGAAAGAATAGAAACAAATACGAAAAGAGTGTCAATGTCTTGACACAGATCCCGATCGAAGATGATGTGCTTGTCGGTGCGTGGATGAGATGGAGTGGAAAGCTTCCCTCTCAGGCTTGCTTTCCTAGTAAAAGTGACCTCTTGCACAGAGCTTCTGCTTCGGGAATGGGAAGAATTTCTTGCTAAGAGACTCACCTTTTAGCCTTGTCTCGTCGTTCTCTTGGATTTTCTCTGTAAAGTCTCTTCAGACCAGCCTCTTTTGCAATGAATTCAAGGAAGCTATTTATAGACCTCAGCTCTTGTATTGGTGGTCTCACTTTGTAATTCTGATAATTCTTGCCATGGCGTAATGGAAAAGTCCTTTCTGCTCCACGATCAATTTTTCAGAATCGTACAACAGAAAAGTTGTACACTTGTCAAAATCGCCAGCGAATGCGTTGCTCTGAACATCTTCGATATATCGCCGTATGTGGTGTAGTTGTTTTGATTACCGCATGCGGTGGAAATGCGTTGATCGCTTGATCCATGATTGATCGTCGCATACGCTGCAATTGCATTGATCTTTTCATTCTTGATCGATTGTCGCATGCTGAGTAGATGCGTTGTTCATTTTTGTCCTCGAGCAATTAATGCATGCGATGACCTATTTCTTGCAAAACAAAGACTTGGACATTCCATTTCGCCATCGCAATGGGGTTAGTGGGTGTGTTCACGAAACATTCCAATTTTCGTATTTCTCAGCCAATTCTTATACTATCGACATAACTTTTCCTTCTTTTTGCCGCATAATCTAAATAAAACAGCATAAATAACTTGTATTTCTACAAGTTATCACACCCCCAAATTTAGATATATGCTTGTCCTCAAGCATATCTTCAACTGAGGAAATTCTGCTCAACTCTCATCCTAACTTTGCGTCGATCAACTACTCCAAATGCTCCACCTCTACAAAATTTCTCAACAACGCAAGTTCCTTCTATCCATTAACATTTCATCACATGCTCTAATTTATTCTTATCTACAACAAACCTCTACCCAAAACTCCCTTCTAGTTTTGAGAAGAATGTTTACCTCTTCTTGCAAAAACAACAAAGTGCGTGTTTATGTGGTGGCCTGGTTTGCGTCATCTTATTAGAGAATGTTCATCATGGTTACACCCTATTTTTGGCTTTCTCCCACGGGTGTCATGCGAGCATCCAACTTCGGTTGTGTACCAATCTTAACTTCAACTCTTGATTTTCAGCCAAGTTTTACTTTTGCTGGTCAGAGGAGTTGTCTCATCCTTATTTTCTCTTCTTTTTTTTTTTCATAATGCGTCGATCCTGGAAACCTACCTTCGTTTTGACTAGCTCCCATGGGTGACATGCGGACATCCAACTACGAGCAAGTTCCTTTCACGACTTAACTCTTATCAGGTTGGGATTTTTCCCTTGCTCTGACATTGGAGTTTTTATGAATTATTTTTTTTTTTATATATAATAATGATGAATGAATTTGCCTGATTATGACCACATCCGCTTGATTGCATCTGCTCAGACCTTTCCCACCCCCGAATTTAGAGATGCGCAAGGTTCTCATTCATTATTTTGGACAGAAAAGATAAAACACTTAGTCAAAATTTTGAAAAGAAGTTTGAGCAATCTTGAAATAGAGAAGGTAAAGCAGAGTTATTGCGATGAATTGTCTAAGTGTTAGTCAGAAAGTGCAATGTATAAGAAATATTGCTAAGGGTATGCATACTACTCATCATGGTAGTGCAATTAACAATGCCAAATAAAAGACAAGAATTTTCGCAATAATTGACAAAGGATGATAAGTAAAGAGGCTAACGCATATCGAAAGAATAATTAATCAGTTGTATAAAATTTAACTAAGTATACAAAGAATTACAAACATCGCAACACAAAATTTTAGCATGTACAAAGAATACAAGGTATAGCTTCTATATACAAAAAAAATAATGAATGAATGGCCGCAAAGAAAAATTGCAGAATTGTGGAGAAGGTGGCACACCCCCAAATTTAGAGTTGCGGCGGGGGATCTTGAGGAGGATGTTGTAGAGGAGCTCGTTGAGGCGCATCTTGAAACTGCAGAGGTTGCTGTAGATGGGGAGGAACCATGGGACCATGTAAGTATGTTGTTAAGAAGTTGAAGTATTCATGGTTGCGCTCTGCCATCTGTCTTTGGTTCAGGCAGATGGTGAAGATATTGCGTTGAATATTAATCATCGCCTGCCACACCATTGTGTTACTGCATTGCAACTTTGCATTGCTCTCCTACAACTCTGTTATTACTTGGCTGAAGAAGTTAAGTTGGTGAGAGAAGAGGGACCGCATTTCTACTAAGTCAGAAGCAAGGGTTGCGAGGGTGGGTTCTGCCGTCGATGTCTAACCAGCATCGGTTTGAGGTTGAACGGAAGGGCCTGCTCCCAAAACGTGTGGGTCGTCAACATACAGCGATGGAGGTGAAAAGTGAGGTGGAGATGGATGGTGGGGAGATGCTATTGGGGATGCGGTGTTTGAATAAGGAGTAAGAAGAAGATTGGTGAAGTGTTTAGGAAGAGGGGAAAGGGGCTCAATTGGAGGGCTAAGCGGGCAAATGATTAAAGGCAAGGTGTCCAAGGGTAATTGGGTTTGCTCTTGCGGTGATTGATCTTGGACTTTTTCCTTCCCTTTATCTTTTTTGCACTGCTTTTTTGGCTTAGGTTGTTGCGGCGCATTCAGATCTATGAGGGGCCGTTTAGGTGGAAGCTCGGGGCAGTGTGGGGAATCCTTGAGAAGCATTCTCTGGGTCTTCATATGGATGAGGTCGTGGACTTTAGGCATGGGCTCTTCGTCAATGCCTATGCCCACAGAAAGGCACAGGCTCAAAATCGTCCACGGAAAGAAGTATTGGCCTCTCACACGGCCAACAAAGCCTCAAATCTGCTTCACAATCAACTAGCCTACATCAATCAGAATGTCGCACGCTATACAATATGCGGCCATCACTCGATCCCTTGAAATTTTCTTATCATGCGTTGTTGGGATGAGTCGCCGTTTCACCAAGTATACCCAAAGTCACGCCTCTAGAAGCAGCTTGTTGGAGGCAAGGGTCTTAATGCCTATTAAAGATACCGACCACTGGGTGCCCGGTTGCGTTAATACTTTCAGTGCATTCTCCATGTGTACTTCTTCAGGATCATCAATTGTCTTGTTACCCAGTGCTTCTGGGATGTTCTTCATCTTATATAGTTCATTGATGTCTCTTGTGCTGAATGGCACTACCCTTCCTTCTATGACCACCGCATCTTCGGTGTCATGGAGTCGGCAATGACAAAAGGCCCTCACTACCGCAAGAATAATGATGGATGGGCATTGGCAGAAAGTCTCCCACCCATGCTCCAACACAACACTTGTAATCAGATCTGGTAGTGGTGTCGACGTAGGGAAGAAACCCATCTCCATCATCAGATCATCGTTTTCTTTCTTTGTTGATGGGCGCCTGTTGGTCGACGCAAGTGTTAACGCAAACTTTTTTCTTTAACAATGCGCTGATACAAATATGCAATACTACTTCTAGGTATGCGTTAATTATGAATATTCTTGTAGTATGTCTTGCATTGTCACAAGTTTCCTTAGGTTGGAACCAAGTGTAATTCCACTGTAAGTTTCTCGGTATGATTCGAGGTCGAACACAGGGACTGTTTGAGGTTATTGTGGTATGTTCATGGTATATGCGACCAGGTTTTTTAATCTTTAAAGAGTGTTTTATACAAGTATATAAAATTGCAGTAAAGTAAAGGAAAGCAGTAAAATGCGATAATAAAATAAGTACAATAAACCTAAGCTAGATGATACGAGATATAGGCTTCATGATACAAGATGTTGGGGTCCAGGCTGGCTGTGAAGATTATGCAAAAAGCGTGGAATGCGGCTACAAGTCTTATGTACAACAGAAAGAGAAAGATAACTAATATAAACAGCGCAAGTTTCTTAATTGCGTTGAAGTTATAAGTATGGTTCCGCTTTTCTCTTAGTGTACACCTTTCAGTGATCAACTGCGCTCCCACATGTCTGTGGTGAATCAGAGACGAATGTAATGAATGCAAGGTTGCTTCCATGTCTGGAAGTACTACTCGCTTTAGTTAATGCATTCTTCTAACCTTCTCTCGATAGATCAGAATTGCATCTTCACTTCTGTTCTCACAGGTGAAGATGTTGTCTTGAATGCTTTAGCTAAACGCAGTTATCTCTTTAACCCAAGTTAAGCACTCGTTTAATTCATATTAACTACCAGGGGATTAAGAAGACATCATAGAGAAAGTGATTCACGGAGGAACGGAAGTAGACAGAAAATGGAATATGAAAGCAATCGAAACATTTAATATATCTATTAGGCGTTTGATACATGGTGTGTGAATGAAGAGATAAAGAAAGTGAAATACAATGATGAAAAGAGATAGAACAGATACAAACAAGCCCCAACATCTTGGCACCGATTCAGGTGGAGATCTACTTACTGGATTGGATGGATGAGTTTCCCTGTAAGGCTTGCTCAACTAGTAGCAGGGTTCTCAGCACAAAGCTTCTCGGCGGGTATTCAGCAAAATAGAACTGAGACTCACCTCTCGGCCTTGTCTCGTCTTCTTCCCGGATTTCTTCAGTTAAGCACCCAGCTTAGCCTTTTCTCTCAACACTTTAGTAGCAATTAGCCCTGTATCCAGTAGCATAAGTTTTCTTTTGAAATCTATAGGGTATTTATAGGTAAGGATATTTGACTCCGACCTTGTGGTCCCCACTTGTTGTTATGGAAATTCTAAAGTTGGAGGGATATTATTCCTTCTGTTATGCAATCAGACCGTCAATTCTACACAACCGTTAGTTGTACATGTATCTCCATCCTCTGCTTTTGCGTTGCTCAGTTGCATCTTTCGATCGTGAGTTCGCATGCAGTGTTGGCTTTTATTACCGCATGCGGTTGAAAGTCAGCTCTGGATCGACTATCGCATTGCGCCGTCATTGCGTTAATCGTCTCTTCATTGTTGATTGACGGGCGCAATGTGATAGAGATGCGTTGATCAGTTCTTTTTCAGCCTTGAGCGCAAGCAGTGACTTGTTTCCTGCAAAACAGAGTAAAATCTCCTTTTTTTCCATCTTAAAGATGTTAGTGGGTGTAACTGCGATAATTCATAATTATTGTATTTCAAATCTAATTTTCATACAATTGGCACATATTTACTATCTTTTGGCCGCAATATCTAGATAAGGCAATATAAATAACTTGTATTTCTACAAGTTATCAGCAAGCTCGCTGCTCTCAATTTTCGCTTTCCCCTTTTCTTGAGCAGACGCAAGGCAAGACTTTTGTCTCTGTTTGCGTCCCTTTTCCTTGCATTGCTCTTCTTGTTCCCTTTTCCATTGCGCTACTTCTTTTCTCTTGTTTTCTCTAATGCACTGCACATTGGCTTTGCACCGTTTTTCCTTCGCCTCCTCCTTCTTCTTTTCTTCTTCTTTTTCTTCTCTCATCTCTCTCTCAAACTACTCTGAGGCAAGTAAAATGCGTTGCTCATACCCGAGCGTTCTTATTTCTTCTTCTGCCGCTATTGCACTGTCACGGCACACCTCTTCATCGTGGAGTTTTCCGGCTAAATCGCCTGATGCAATGATTTGGCATGCACGTGACATTTTTTCTTGTTTCTCTTCTTCTTCTCTTTTCCTTCTCTCCTTTTCTTCTACTATGCTTTGAAAAAATAATGGGTCACTTGTTGACCCATGCGGCGCATTCTCCTTGCGACGCCACATCAGAGGGGTAATGTCTAGATCTTCTCTATCTTTAGTCGCAACCATTCTTATATGCGTTGATGACACTTGAGGTTGCGCTAATGCATGGGCTTGCATTGACACACCTCTTCCACCCTTGCGGTGGTGGATTCTCCATCGAAATCTAGGCTTTCTGCCCTCTTTCTCTTCTCTTCCTTCATCAGGCATTTCTCTTCTCACCTGCGTTGTCTCTTTTCACTCGTCTTCTTTTCTTTCTTCTTCTTCTTTGGTCAGGCAGCTTCATCTTCTTCTACCCATTTTTCTATGCTTTTTCTTTTCTTCTTCCTTTCAGTCGTCTCTGGCTGCTTCTTCGCTCCTACTTCCTCCGAAATGGCCTTGATGGTTCCCTCATTGAAGTCTGTTGAAACAGTCTCCTTAGGATCTGCAATGGCCAGGGCCCTTCTTCGTGAAGCTTCTGCCATTTCCTCCTTCGAAGACAGGGGCTGGTTTACAACTTCAGCTTCTGGTAGCCCCCCTCTCTTTCCATATTGCTTAAAATTCTCCCAAATACCTCTTTGTCATCTATTCTCTTCAGTTCACTTTCTGATGAAGGTACTGGGAATGCCACCTCAGGTCTGTTAGCGAGGGCACTCTTCGTGCTCGGCCCTTCTCGGATGGTGAGTGGTTTGGCTATAGAGGGTTTTCGCTGATGTTTTTCGGCGATTCTTTAGGCAGGCTTGGGCTGGGCGGTGAGGCAGCGGCTAGCAGCGAGGAATGCCACCTCCCATGCGCTTACGGGGCTTGGAAAGGTGATGATGGTAGGGAAGATGAGTGTGAAGATTATCTGGCCATGGTTTTAGTTGAGTGAAAGAGTTGGAAATTACTTTAGTCTGAGGAAGGGAATCGAAAGGTCTAGTATGCAGAGGAAATACTTAGGGTTTCTTTTGCGTGGGATTCAAATAAGCTCCTCGGTTGAAGGAGGGTGAGATTTATAGGTTGAGCCTTGATGGGCCTAACGCAATCTCTGCGTGGCAAGCTTTGAGATTCACAAAAAGCCTACCGTCGTGCTTCTCCGATTTATGAATTAGCAAAAAGTCATAATTCCTTGGAAGCTTAAACGATTCGACTACTCTCTCGCAAAATATTTTATCATTTTATTTTATTCGGACGGGCGCAATGTTAAAGATTAACGCAAGGCATCTGTTACTGCAAATGCATATTTGCGGAGCACGGGCACAACACATGCATTAGCGCAACACACCTCTTAACTCAGCACATTTCTGGAGGACGGGTGCACGGTATTTCTACCAGCGCAACACTACCTCGACATAGTGCATTTTTGCTAGGGACGGGCGTAGTGTACACACGCGTGCACTCATCCGTCAACGCAATGCATTTGTGGAAGATGGACGCCAAGTGTATCTATCAGCGCAAGATACACCCATCATAGCAATGCATATTGGATATTTATTAAAGTATTATTTTATATATATATTTTCATCAACAATGCAACGTTTATCCCCAAAGACCAAGTTGACATGATGTTGCAGTGTTCATTTTTTTTTTTACTAATTCATTCACAACAATTAGGTTCAACTCAATGCTAAGATAGGAATGTAAAAAAAAGCATGAAATTAAACTAACGCAAGTAATAAACTAAGTTGAATAACGCAATACTAAAGCAATAAACTAATTTATGAAAGCAGTAAGGAAAGCACTAAAGAAGGCGATAAGGAAAACAGTAAAGAAAGCGGTAAGAAAGCGATAAAGATAGATGTAGGGATGCTGATTGAAAGAGGTTCTTCAGAGTTACCGCAATAGCATCCCTGCAAGCGGTCAATCCTACTTGCCTAAGTCGATGGTCTCCATGCGTCGTTCCACATTGCACCCATAGTAGGGCTTAATTCTTTGACCATTGACTTTGAATGTGCTGCTTCCATCCTCAGTTGTTAGGTCCACTGCGCCATGAGAAAAAATAGTCTTGATGCGGAATGGCCTAGACCAGAGGGACTTCAACTTTCCTAGAAACAATCGCAAACGTGCGTAAATAAAAGTACCTGTTGACCCTCGAAGAACGTCCTTTTGCTTATGCAGTCGTCATGCCACTTCTTGGTTCGCTCTTTATAAAGCTTGGCACTTTCTTAGGCATTCACTCGCCACTCGACCAGCTCGTTCAACTGCAACTTCCGAACTTTCCTCGCACTTGACAGATCAAAATTCAGCTTTTTACTTGCCCACATTGTTTTGTTTTCCAAATTAAGAGGTAGATGGCAAGCTTTTCCGAAGACCAGAGCATATGGGGACATACCAATTGAAGTTTTGAAGGCAGTCTTGTATGCCCATAGTGCTTCGTCAAGTTTGGGTGACCAATCTTTCCTGGAGGTACTGACTACCTTCTCCAAGACGGTCTTGATTTCTCTGTTGGAAATTTTTGCCTACCCATTGGTTTGTGGGTGATATGCAATTGCAACTCTATGGATGACATTAGATTTGGTCAACGGGTTGGTGATGATGCGGTTGATGAAATGTGTGCCTTCATCGCTAATTAAGGCACGAGGCGTTGCATATCGGGTGATGATATTTTTCTTGAGAAATTTCTCCATTGTGGCCGCATCGTTTTTAGCACATGCGATGGCCTCAACCCACTTTGATACATAATCAACTGCAACAAGAATATATTGATGACCCTCTGAAGGCAGAAATGGGCCCATGAAGTTGATTCCTCATACATCAAACAATTCAATTTCTAACATCGAAGTCAAAGGCATTTCATCCCTTCTGGACATGTTCCCTGTTCTCTGGCATCTGTCGCATTGCACAACATGGGCATGGGCATCCTTGAATAGCGTTGGCCAAAAATAGCTGCTTTGTAGGACTTTTGCGGCTATCCGTTGCCCCCCAAAATGACCTCCATAAGGGGATTCATGACAAAGATCTAAAATTTGCTTGGCCTCATGCTCAAGAACGCATCGACGCAAAATATGATCAGGTTCGAGTCGATATAAGAATGGGTCATCCCAGAAATAAAACTTGACTTTGTGTCTCAACTTCTTCTTCTACTGGTATGAGTAGTCTTCTGGTACTTGGTCGCAAACTATGATGTTTACAGTGTCCGCATACCATGGAACATTAACGCATACCATCATAAGTTGCTCGTTAGGGTATCTCTCTTCAATTTCTTTCTCTTTCTTCTGAACCTCGCAATTTTCTAATCGTGAAAAATGATCTGCGACTTGGTTCTCGGTGCCCTTCCGATCTTTGATCTCTAGGTCAAATTCTTGCAGGAGTAGTACCCACCTTATCAGTCTTGGTTTTCCATCCTTTTTTGTCATGAGGTATTTCATCGCAGAATGATCAGTATATACCACTACATTTGATCCAATCAAGTACTACCGAAATTTCCCTAGGACAAACACCACTGTGACCATTTCTTTCTCTGTGGTTGTATAATTTTCCTACGAATCATTCAGTGTCTTGTTGGCATAATAAATAAGATGCAAAATCTTGTCTTTGTGCTGACTCAAGATTGCACCCATTGCATATCCACTGGCATCACACATCAACGCAAATGGTTGCGTCCAATCGGGCGCAACCAGAATAGGTGCGGTGATGAGCGCATTTCTCAGCGTGTGGAACGCTTCGGTGCATGCGTCATTAAAATCATATTCGCGGTCAATCTCGAGGAGCGCACTTAGGGGTCTTGTGATATGAGAAAATTTGTGGATGAATCTTCGATAGAACCCCGCATGTCCAAGAAAATTTGCGGATGAAGTGTTTTCACATTGACTGGTGGTGGTAAATTAGATATTACGTCAAATTTTTCTTGTTCAATTTTCAAGCTTTCCTTTGATATCTTGTGACCTAGCACGATTCTTTCTTCTACCATGAAATGGCATTTCTCCCAGTTCAGAACCAAATTTTTTTCAATGCATCTCTTCAAGACTTTTTCCAGGTTTGATAAACAGGAGTCATAGGTGTTGCCAAAAACCAAAAATTCATCCATGAACACCTCGACTGACTCCTCCAAGAAATCTGAAAATATGGCCATCATACACCTTTGGAAGGTGCCTGGTGCGTTATAGAGTCCAAATGGCATGCGACAGAATGCAAATGTGTCGAATGGGCACGTGAAAGTTGTTTTGTCCTGATCTTCCGGCACAATCGCAATTTGGCTATACCCTGAATAGTCGTAAAAAAAGTAAAAGAATTCATTCCTCGCAAGCCGATCTAACATTTGATCAATAAATAGAAGTGGAAAGTGATCCTTCTTTGTGGCCAAATTTAACTTGTAGTAATCCATGCATATTCTCCACCCCGTGGTTGTTCTAGTAGGAATTAACTCATTTTTGTTGTTGGTGACGACTGTCATACCCTCTTTCTTTGGAACGCACTGCACTGGGCTTTCGCAGCTGCTATCAGATATTGGGTAAATGATGCCTGCATCAAGCCACTTCACAATCTCTTTCTTTACAACCTCCCTCATGGCAGGGTTCAAAGGCGCTGCCTCTCTATGGATCCTATTTTTCCTTCTTCAAGACGAATCTTATGTATGCAATACGAGGGACTGATCCCTCGAATGTCCGCTAAGGTCCATCCCAAGGCTTTTGAGTTTTTCTGAAGGATTTGAATAAGTGCTTCTTCCTTTTCTTTGCTTAGTATGGCAGAGATTATAACTGGTAGAGTGTTATTGCCTCCTAAATAAACATATTTGAGGTGCATTGGTAGCGCCTTCAACTCCAACATGGGTGGTTCTTCAAAAGATGGCTTAGTTCGCTGCGTTGCTCGTTTAGATAACTTTATTGTTTCAAAATATGGTTCAATTTGTATTGCGGCGAAATTCTCCTCCAATATTGCTCCAATCTCAAAGTCTTCTTCCTCCGATTCTTCTCGAAACTCATGCCAATGTTCTTCCTCCAGTTCTCCAACATACAGACAGTTTTCCATATCACCTGGTATTTCAATGCATTGAGAACGTTGAACTTGACTTGCTGATCGTCGACTCTTATGGTAAGTTCTCCTTTCTATACGTCGATCAGTGCTCACCCTGTTGCGAGAAACGGGTGACCCAAGATGATCAGCACCTCAATGTCAGCTTCATAATCCAATATAATAAAGTTAGCAAGAAAGATGAATTTATCCACTTGCACAAGTACGTCTTCTATTTTGCCCTCTAGATGTATTATTGATCTATCAACCAACAGCAACGTAACTGTGGTGGGTCTTGTGTTGCTTGATGTTTAAATTCTTGAAGATTGACAAGGGCATCAGGTTTATACTTTCCCCTAAGTCACACAGTGCATTTCCGACTTCTTTTCCCCCTATTGAGCATGGAAATGTGAAACTCCCTGGATCTTTCATTTTAGTGAGGATGTTATTCTGAAAGAGCGCACTACACTCATACATTAGTGCGACCATTTAATTCTCCCCGATCTTCCTCTTGTTGGTGATATGTTCTGGAGGAATTTCACATAGCTTGGCATTTGTTCCAACGCTTCTACTAAGGGAATGTTGATATGTAGCTGTCGGAGAACATCCAGGAACTCTTGAATTATTTGCTATCATCTTTCTTTTTTAGCCTAGAGGGGAAAGGTGGAGGATCTCGCCGTACTTCCTGATCACTTGACTGTTCATTAAGGTCCCTTGCTTGCTGTGTTTTTGGGGCTGGAGGTTGCGGTGACTTCCATTCTAAGTCTTGTTAAGATCCATTCTTTGTGGAGGTAGTTGCTTCTGAACTGGTAGTTCTGTTTTTTTGATTGAGTGATCATTATTAATGATTGAGTCTTCTGGCCGTTTTACTGAATCCGGTACTGGTGGCATGGGGACTGTCTTCTTACCACTTCTCAATGTCATTGCTTGACATTGTTCTCTGCCGCTTGGTCCCGGTGCTTTCGAGCTTCTGGGTAGCATACCAGTGCTCTATTTTTCAGCTCAATTGCAAGCTGTTCAACTGTACCTCCAAATTTCTAATGGAGGAAGCTTGCGACTGCTTGATTGCCTCGTTCTTCTCAATATATTGTTTCAATAGTGTTTCCAAAGACGAGGTACTAGAAGAGGGGTTAAAAGAGGACGGTTGGTCGTGTGGTTGTATACTTTGAAAATTACCTTGGTTTTGATTCTGATGAAGGAAGACCGGACGATTACCTCGATTCATAGGATGACTATTCTGATGATTCCTTTGGCCCCCCTGGTTGTGATTCCCTCCCCAACTAAAATTTGGGTGATTCCCCCAACCAGGGTTGTAGGTGTTGCTGAATGGTTCACTGTGAATAGAGTATACGAATTGTCGATTTAACGGGCAGACTTCCACTGAGTGCCCCTCATTGCATTGGATGCAACTTACTGCTGCCACTAGTGTCAGTGCATTGGCTTGCGCTGCACTTTAAGAGAGATGACCTTGATTAATAGCCACAGTCTCGAGGAGCGAGGTTACTGTGGCCATCTGGGCGACTAGGGTGGTAATTGTATCAGCTAGTACAATGGCACTTTTTGCTCTTCTTCGTTCCGAGCCTCTTTCCTCATACCCATTATCCATGCAATCATCTGTATTTCGTGAAATGCGATCTAAGATGATCTTCGCTTCCGTATATGTCTTGTCCATTAACCCTCCTGCCGCGGAGGCATCAGTAACTGCTTGCGTTGATCGATCCAAGCCGTTATAAAAAGTCTCCATCAAAACGCAATCGGGAATCCCGATATCCAGACAATTCTTCATTAATTGTCTAAATCACACCCAGGCAATGCTCAAAGTTTCATATCCCATCCGTTTAAAATTTAACACGTCCCTCCGTCTTCTTGCGTTGACAGTGGGCGGGAAAAATTTCTTCATAAACCTCTCAACCAACTGGTCCCATGAGTTGATTTCATTTGGCTCTAGTGAATGAGCCCACCTCTTTGCCTCATCCCACAGTGTATACGGGAAGAGATACAACCTTTCTCCTTCAGGAGTCACACCAGGTATGGAGAATGTGTTGCACATTTCCACGAAGCTGGTCAAATGAGCATGTGGGTCTTCTTCTTGTAGACCTCCAAATTGTCCCGCATTTTGGATCATTTGTAGCATGATCGACTTGATCTCAAACCTTGCATTCTCCTCAACCGTGGGTCTTGCGATTCCGGGCGAGAAGTCATATAGGTTTGGCACTGCATAGTTCCTCATAGGGATATTGTGGTCGGCAGTAAGAAAAATAGGATCTTGCGCTGGCCGATTCACCCCCTGATTCCCTTCGGGCCTCTCATTATTAGCCATGCTTGCTCTTCTTCGCCTAATTCGGTTCTGGCGTGCTCTTGCGCCAAAGGTATTCTCGATCTCTGGGTCGACTTCGAATTTTGCATCAGTCCCAGTACTTATAAACCGTCAGCCTACTCTTCATGATCAAAGACAGTACAATAGAGATCTATCCTGCAAAATACCATAAGAATATTCAACACTAAACTGTTACCAATCTCTGGCAACGGTGCCAAAAACTTGTAATCATAAGTTTTGTAATATATATCTTTTATCTTTATCTATCTCTAATGCGTTCCTTATGAATTTTTATGATGATGCTCTATGCGCTCAAGTGCTTTGCGATAAAGATATTTTGTGATACTACGTCCTAAGTGTATACGTTGATGATGATATGCTTCGTAGTATGCGATGATGTAGTGCGTGTAACAAGTTTTCTTACGCTGGAACCAAATATAATTCCAACACAAGTTTCTCAGAATGACCTGATGTCGAACACGGGGATTGTTGTTGTTTAGATGTGATACTATTGTGGTAAATGCAACCGGTTATCATAAAGAATAAAGAATTGTTAGTTTATGAAGAAAGTGTAAATTGCGTTGTAAATAAAATAAATGTCTAAACTACTAATGATACAAGGTGAGGACTGACTGTGAAGTTGTACAAAAGAATCTAATAAATATGGTGGCAAGTCTTGTGAATGAGTCAGAAAAGGAATGAGTTGAGGGCAAGGACATCGCAAGTTCATTAATCATGTTAAAGATGCAACTAAGGTTCTGCTTTCCCTTGGCGTACACCTTGGCCGCATTCCCATATGTCTATGGTGAAACAGAGATGAACGTAATGAACGCAAGGTTGTTTTCATCTCTGGAAATACTTCTCGCTTTAGTTAACGCATTCATCCAACCTTCTCTCGATAGGCGGAATAACATCTTCACTTCTGCTCTCACATGTGATTTGTGAATGAAAGATTAAAGAAGATGAACATAGTAGATGAATGAAAGAATAGAAACAAATACGAAAAGAATGTCAATGTCTTGACACAGATCCTGATCGGAGACGTTGTGCTTGCTGGCGTGTGGATGAGATGGAGTGGAAAGCTAACCTCTCAGGCTTGCTTTCCCAGTAGAAATGACGTCTTGCACAGAGCTTCTGCTTTGGGAATGGGAAGAATTTCTTGCTCAGAGACTCACCTTTCAGCCTTGTCTCGTCGTTCTCCCAGATTTTCTCTGTAAAGTCTCTTCAGACCAGTCTCTTTTGCAATGAATTCAAGGAAGCTATTTATAGACCTCGGCTCTTGTATTGGTGGTCCAATACAAGAGCGAGGTTATAAATAGCTTCCTTGAATTCATTGCAAAAGAGCTGGTCTGAAGAGACTTTACAGAGAAAATCCGGGAGAACGACGAGACAAGGCTGAAAGGTGAGTCTCTGAGCAAGAAATTCTTCCCATTCCCAAAGCAGAAGCTCTGTGCAAGAGTCATTTCTACTGGGAAAGCAAGCTGAGAGGTTAGCTTTATCCATCTCCCACCGCAGCAAGCACATCGTCTCCGATCAGGATCTGTGTCAAGACATTGACATTCTTTTCGTATTTGTTTCTATTTTTCATTCATCTACATGTTCATCTTCTTTAACTTTCATTCACAAATACATGGAGAGAGAAGTGAAGATGTTATTCCGCCTACGAGAGAAGGTTGGATGAATGCGTTAACTAAAGCGAGAAGTATTTCCAGAGATGGAAACAACCTTGCGTTCATTACGTTCATCTCTGTTTCACCATAGACATATGGGAATGCGGCCAAGGTGTACGCCAAGGGAAAGCAGAACCTTAGTTGCATCTTTAACATGATTAATGAACTTGCGATGTCCTTGCCCTCAACTCATTCCTTTTCTGACTCATTCACAAGACTTGCCACCATATTTATTAGATTCTTTTGTACAACTTCACAGTCAGTCCTCACCTTGTATCATTAGTAGTTTAGACATTTATTTTATTTACAACGCAATTTACACTTTCTTCATAAACTAACAATTCTTTATTCTTTATGATAACCGGTTGCATTTACCACAATAGTATCACATCTAAACAACAACAATCCCCGTGTTCGACATCAGGTCATTCTGAGAAACTTGTGTTGGAATTATATTTGGTTCCAGCGTAAGAAAACTTGTTACACGCACTACATCATCGCATACTACGAAGCATATCATCATCAACGTATACACTTAGGACGTAGTATCACAAAATATCTTTATCGCAAAGCACTTGAGCGCATAGAGCATCATCATAAAAATTCATAAGGAACGCATTAGAGATAGATAAAGATAAAAGATATATATTACAAAACTTATGATTACAAGTTTTTGGCACCGTTGCCAGAGATTGGTAACAGTTTAGTGTTGAATATTCTTATGGTATTTTGCAGGATAGATCTCTATTGTACTGTCTTTGATCATGAAGAGTAGGCTGACGGTTTATAAGTACTGGGACTGATGCAAAATTCGAAGTCGACCCAGAGATCGAGAATACCTTTGGCGCAAGAGCACGCCAGAACCGAATTAGGCGAAGAAGAGCAAGCATGGCTAATAATGAGAGGCCCGAAGGGAATCAGGGGGTGAATCGGCCAGCGCAAGATCCTATTTTTCTTACTGCCGACCACAATATCCCTATGAGGAACTATGCAGTGCCAAACCTATATGACTTCTCGCCCGGAATCGCAAGACCCACGGTTGAGGAGAATGCAAGGTTTGAGATCAAGTCGATCATGCTACAAATGATCCAAAATGCGGGACAATTTGGAGGTCTACAAGAAGAAGACCCACATGCTCATTTGACCAGCTTCGTGGAAATGTGCAACACATTCTCCATACCTGGTGTGACTCCTGAAGGAGAAAGGTTGTATCTCTTCCCGTATACACTGTGGGATGAGGCAAAGAGGTGGGCTCATTCACTAGAGCCAAATGAAATCAACTCATGGGACCAGTTGGTTGAGAGGTTTATGAAGAAATTTTTCCCGCCCACTGTCAACGCAAGAAGACGGAGGGACGTGTTAAATTTTAAACGGATGGGATATGAAACTTTGAGCATTGCCTGGGTGTGATTTAGACAATTAATGAAGAATTGTCTGGATATCGGGATTCCCGATTGCGTTTTGATGGAGACTTTTTATAACGGCTTGGATCGATCAACGCAAGCAGTTACTGATGCCTCCGCGGCAGGAGGGTTAATGGACAAGACATATACGGAAGCGAAGATCATCTTAGATCGCATTTCACGAAATACAGATGATTGCATGGATAATGGGTATGAGGAAAGAGGCTCGGAACGAAGAAGAGCAAAAAGTGCCATTGTACTAGCTGATACAATTACCACCCTAGTCGCCCAGATGGCCACAGTAACCTCGCTCCTCGAGACTGTGGCTATTAATCAAGGTCATCTCTCTTAAAGTGCAGCGCAAGCCAATGCACTGACACTAGTGGCAGCAGTAAGTTGCATCCAATGCAATGAGGGGCACTCAGTGGAAGTCTGCCCGTTAAATCGACAATTCGTATACTCTATTCACAGTGAACCATTCAGCAACACCTACAACCCTGGTTGGGGGAATCACCCAAATTTTAGTTGGGGAGGGAATCACAACCAGGGGGGCCAAAGGAATCATCAGAATAGTCATCCTATGAATCGAGGTAATCGTCCGGTCTTCCTTCATCAGAATCAAAACCAAGGTAATTTTCAAAGTATACAACCACACGACCAACCGTCCTCTTTTAACCCCTCTTCTAGTACCTCGTCTTTGGAAACACTATTGAAACAATATATTGAGAAGAACGAGGCAATCAAGCAGTCGCAAGCTTCCTCCATTAGAAATTTGGAGGTACAGTTGAACAGCTTGCAATTGAGCTGAAAAATAGAGCACTGGTATGCTACCCAGAAGCTCGAAAGCACCGGGACCAAGCGGCAGAGAACAATGTCAAGCAATGACATTGAGAAGTGGTAAGAAGACAGTCCCCATGCCACCAGTACCGGATTCAGTAAAACGGCCAGAAGACTCAATCATTAATAATGATCACTCAATCAAAAAAACAGAACTACCAGTTCAGAAGCAACTACCTCCACAAAGAATGGATCTTAACAAGACTTAGAATGGAAGTCACCGCAACCTCCAGCCCCAAAAACACAGCAAGCAAGGGACCTTAATGAACAGTCAAGTGATCAGGAAGTACGGCGAGATCCTCCACCTTTCCCCTCTAGGCTAAAAAAGAAAGATGATAGCAAATAATTCAAGAGTTCCTGGATGTTCTCCGACAGCTACATATCAACATTCCCTTAGTAGAAGCGTTGGAACAAATGCCAAGCTATGTGAAATTCCTCCAGAACATATCACCAACAAGAGGAAGATCGGGGAGAATTAAATGGTCGCACTAATGTATGAGTGTAGTGCGCTCTTTCAGAATAACATCCTCACTAAAATGAAAGATCCAGGGAGTTTCACATTTCCATGCTCAATAGGGGGAAAAGAAGTCGGAAATGCACTGTGTGACTTAGGGGAAAGTATAAACCTGATGCCCTTGTCAATCTTCAAGAATTTAAACATCAAGCAACACAAGACCCACCACAGTTACGTTGCTGTTGGTTGATAGATCAATAATACATCTAGAGGGCAAAATAGAAGACGTACTTGTGCAAGTGGATAAATTCATCTTTCTTGCTAACTTTATTATATTGGATTATGAAGCTGACATTGAGGTGCTGATCATCTTGGGTCACCCGTTTCTCGCAACAGGGTGAGCACTGATCGACGTATAGAAAGGAGAACTTACCATAAGAGTCGACGATCAGCAAGTCAAGTTCAACGTTCTCAATGCATTGAAATACCAGGTGATATGGAAAACTGTCTGTATGTTGGAGAACTGGAGGAAGAACATTGGCATGAGTTTCGAGAAGAATCGGAGGAAGAAGACTTTGAGATTGGAGCAATATTGGAGGAGAATTTCGCCGCAATACAAATTGAACCATATTTTGAAACAATAAAGTTATCTAAACGAGCAACGCAGCGAACTAAGCCATCTTTTGAAGAACCACCCATGTTGGAGTTGAAGGCGCTACCAATGCACCTCAAATATGTTTATTTAGGAGGCAATAACACTCTACCAGTTATAATCTCTGCCATACTAAGCAAAGAAAAGGAAGAAGCACTTATTCAAATCCTTCAGAAAAACTCAAAAGCCTTGGGATGGACCTTAGCGGACATTCGAGGGATCAGTCCCTCGTATTGCATACATAAGATTCGTCTTGAAGAAGGAAAAATAGGATCCATAGAGAGGCAGCGCCTTTGAACCCTGCCATGAGGGAGGTTGTAAAGAAAGAGATTGTGAAGTGGCTTGATGCAGGCATCATTTACCCAATATCTGATAGCAGCTGCGAAAGCCCAGTGCAGTGCGTTCCAAAGAAAGAGGGTATGACAGTCGTCACCAACAACAAAAATGAGTTAATTCCTACTAGAACAACCACGGGGTGGAGAATATGCATGGATTACTACAAGTTAAATTTGGCCACAAAGAAGGATCACTTTCCACTTCTATTTATTGATCAAATGTTAGATCGGCTTGCGAGGAATGAATTCTTTTACTTTTTTTACGACTATTCAGGGTATAGCCAAATTGCGATTGTGCCGGAAGATCAGGACAAAACAACTTTCACGTGCCCATTCGACACATTTGCATTCTGTCGCATGCCATTTGGACTCTATAACGCACCAGGCACCTTCCAAAGGTGTATGATGGCCATATTTTCAGATTTCTTGGAGGAGTCAGTCGAGGTGTTCATGGATGAATTTTTGGTTTTTGGCAACACCTATGACTCCTGTTTATCAAACCTGGAAAAAGTCTTGAAGAGATGCATTGAAAAAAATTTGGTTCTGAACTGGGAGAAATGCCATTTCATGGTAGAAGAAAGAATCGTGCTAGGTCACAAGATATCAAAGGAAAGCTTGAAAATTGAACAAGAAAAATTTGACGTAATATCTAATTTACCACCACCAGTCAATGTGAAAACACTTCATCCGCAAATTTTCTTGGACATGCGGGGTTCTATCGAAGATTCATCCACAAATTTTCTCATATCACAAGACCCCTAAGTGCGCTCCTCGAGATTGACCGCGAATATGATTTTAATGACGCATGCACCGAAGCGTTCCACACGCTGAGAAATGCGCTCATCACCGCACCTATTCTGGTTGCGCCCGATTGGACGCAACCATTTGCGTTGATGTGTGATGCCAGTGGATATGCAATGGGTGCAATCTTGAGTCAGCACAAAGACAAGATTTTGCATCTTATTTATTATGCCAACAAGACACTGAATGATTCGTAGGAAAATTATACAACCACAGAGAAAGAAATGGTCACAGTGGTGTTTGTCCTAGGGAAATTTCGGTAGTACTTGATTGGATCAAATGTAGTGGTATATACTGATCATTCTGCGATGAAATACCTCATGACAAAAAAGGATGGAAAACCAAGACTGATAAGGTGGGTACTACTCCTGCAAGAATTTGACCTAGAGATCAAAGATCGGAAGGGCACCGAGAACCAAGTCGCAGATCATTTTTCACGATTAGAAAATTGCGAGGTTCAGAAGAAAGAGAAAGAAATTGAAGAGAGATACCCTAACGAGCAACTTATGATGGTATGCGTTAATGTTCCATGGTATGCGGACACTGTAAACATCATAGTTTGCGACCAAGTACCAGAAGACTACTCATACCAGTAGAAGAAGAAGTTGAGACACAAAGTCAAGTTTTATTTCTGGGATGACCCATTCTTATATCGACTCGAACCTGATCATATTTTGCGTCGATGCGTTCTTGAGCATGAGGCCAAGCAAATTTTAGATCTTTGTCATGAATCCCCTTATGGAGGTCATTTTGGGGGGCAACGGATAGCCGCAAAAGTCCTACAAAGCAGCTATTTTTGGCCAACGCTATTCAAGGATGCCCATGCCCATGTTGTGCAATGCGACAGATGCCAGAGAACAGGGAACATGTCCAGAAGGGATGAAATGCCTTTGACTTCGATGTTAGAAATTGAATTGTTTGATGTATGAGGAATCAACTTCATGGGCCCATTTCTGCCTTCAGAGGGTCATCAATATATTCTTGTTGCAGTTGATTATGTATCAAAGTGGGTTGAGGCCATCGCATGTGCTAAAAACGATGCGGCCACAATGGAGAAATTTCTCAAGAAAAATATCATCACCCGATATGCAACGCCTCGTGCCTTAATTAGCGATGAAGGCACACATTTCATCAACCGCATCATCACCAACCCGTTGACCAAATCTAATGTCATCCATAGAGTTGCAATTGCATATCACCCACAAACCAATGGGTAGGCAAAAATTTCCAACAGAGAAATCAAGACCGTCTTGGAGAAGGTAGTCAGTACCTCCAGGAAAGATTGGTCACCCAAACTTGACGAAGCACTATGGGCATACAAGACTGCCTTCAAAACTTCAATTGGTATGTCCCCATATGCTCTGGTCTTCGGAAAAGCTTGCCATCTACCTCTTAATTTGGAAAACAAAACAATGTGGGCAAGTAAAAAGCTGAATTTTGATCTGTCAAGTGCGAGGAAAGTTCGGAAGTTGCAGTTGAACGAGCTGGTCGAGTGGCGAGTGAATGCCTAAGAAAGTGCCAAGCTTTATAAAGAGCGAACCAAGAAGTGGCATGACGACTGCATAAGCAAAAGGACGTTCTTCGAGGGTCAACAGGTACTTTTATTTACGCACGTTTGCGATTGTTTCTAGGAAAGTTGAAGTCCCTCTGGTCTAGGCCATTCCGCATCAAGACTATTTTTTCTCATGGCGCAGTGGACCTAACAACTGAGGATGGAAGCAGCACATTCAAAGTCAATGGTCAAAGAATTAAGCCCTACTATGGGTGCAATGTGGAACGACGCATGGAGACCATCGACTTAGGCAAGTAGGATTGACCGCTTGCAGGGATGCTATTGCGGTAACTCTGAAGAACCTCTTTCAATCAGCATCCCTACATCTATCTT